>NC_141145.1:153034440-153181940 GCF_053477565.2 Lygodium microphyllum
AAACCATAGGTAACTTGGTTGCCTTATTGACGACAGTGTGAAGAATAATACTTTTCTATTGTTGTTTTCTACTTGAACGAGGAGACAATCATCAATATGCTAAAATTAGAGATTAGTATGGCTGAAATGCTTTGATAATATGGGTAGCAATAAAATTTAGGAGAATTCTTCTAATGAATGTACCAAAATAACACAAGTTTTTTCAATATTGGAAAAAAAACATGATGAGCATCCAAGTAATATGATATTTGAGCATCAGGAAGCTAAGGGAAGTGATTTGAAGCAAAAGCCCAAATTTTGGATAAAATTATCACCCGATTGGTGTCGAACATCATGTTCAAGAACATGGATTGGGCCTTGATTTTGAAGAAATTGATGAAATTCAAAGAAGCCCAAATTTTTTTAAAGAAATTTGGGTGAAATTGAGCTCTAATGTCAAGAACTATGGGCTTGAGAGAGTCTTAACAAAAAACCTCGTGTTATTTGCAAGAGTACTAAGTGATGCAATATTAAAAAATCATCTCGATGGACCACTAAATCATGCTATTAAGGATGTCTCAAAGGAGCACATTACAATTATAATCAACCTATATGCTATTCCTACACAAATAGAGAGGCAATTTGAGCAAGATCTTAACTTAGGGGCAAATCTTTTCAACTTGGCCCTCTTCTAACTTCTCATTTTTGTTAAACTATAACTTCTTCGTTGAATACTAAAACTATTTTATTTATGTTCCTAATAGTGTATCAAATGAATGTTAATTTACAAAGAAACCTGATTCTATGTTGCATGTGATGGTGTATTGACCACGTTTGTGATCGTATTCATAGCTCCCATGCTCCCCACTCTAGAATACCATCTCTTTGGGGCCATTGCAAGAAGGGAGTTTGTGTGTGCTAGCTCCGCGGCCTTGATCAAGAATGCCAAATGGTTAGGTGGACTTCTTGCAAGACAAAGACTTTGTAGAGAGGATAAGGGCTTGTTTTGTAGGTACTAGAAGCACGTGGAGTGGTACCCTCTTTCACAGTTGATGAAGACCTCCTCTTGCTCTTCTTCATCTCACACACCCTCTCCTTCTTCACTCTCTTCCTCTCTATCCTCCTCTTCTCTTCATCTATTCCTTTCTTCCTTTTTCTCTTCCTCTCCCCCTATCCTCTTATTTTCTTTTCTTCCTCTTCTCCTCTTCTCTTCTTTTCTTCCTTCTCTTGCATGTTTCTCTACCTCTTCTCTTCTCCTCTTCTTCTCCACCTCTCTCTCTCTCTCTCTCTCTCTCTCTCTCTCTCTCTCTCTCTCTCTCTCTCTCTCTCTCTCTCTCTCTCTCTCTCTCTCTCTCTAATTGGCCGAAAAAAGGTATTAGCTTAAACCTTAGGCTTAAGCCAAGGCTTTATAGCCTAAGGCCTTATCGAGGAAGTATTCTCAACTCGTGATTTTGAGATGATATGGGGTAGTTGAACTACAATATACTTTGTGATGGCCATGAGGGTGGGTCAATGATCACAAGATAGAGGTCGACAATAACTTTGAGAGCGTGGTGGCACTCGTGATGATGATGGTTTGTCGACTAATTGACAGATTATCCTTTCTTTTCCTTCTCCACTAGGGTTATAATTCCTTAGTTAAATTCCTTCTTGTGTGCCCCTTTCATGTGCAGTCATTTTCGGGTATATCATCTTCTCCCTCTTAGGGAAATCAACATGTCCTCATCTCGAGAGAACTTAGGGTTTATTGGTTTCTAGTAGAAGTAGTATGGAAAATTGGTGGGTTGTGAGTCATGATTAGAGCTTCTGATATGCAATTTTGACTAACGTATCATTGGAATTTTTTAAGATTATAGAGACAAGGTGGAATAGTCATTATAAATCACTTCTTATTGCTTGCAAGTGCAAGATTTATTACATATCATGAAACACTTTCTAAGATTTTATTGGGTCCTAGTTCCTTATCACAAAAGAAGCTAGGGATGTTGTTTACATAGGGTATCCTCATCTATCCAAGTGGCATCCTCGTTAGGATAGTATTTCCACTAGATCAGATATCCTCTCTAATGGTTTGGCTTCGGAGGGTATGTTTCTTTACATCAAGTATGTTGTCAAGTTGAAGCTCAAGGACTCATTGGGTTGGTATTACAACTTGTTGATGATCGAGAATATGATTAGGATTGGGTACATAATCTTTTAGGAGAGAAACATGAAATACATCATGAAGTTTCAGGTGTTTAGGGAGTTGTAATGTGTAAGCATTGAGTCCTAGACACTTGAGAATCTTGTATGGTCCACAATATCTTGGGATTATCTTATTGTATTTCCCCAAGGATAGGGAACTCTTATTAAAACGAACATGAATAAAAACCAGGTCTCCTTCCTTGAAGATCCATTCTTGTCATCCTAGATCAGCATATGCTTTCTCTTGATCCTTGGCAGCTTGGATATCTTGTGTGACAACCTTAACTTGTTCATCCATCTCTTCCAACATCTTCTTAGAAGCTTCTAATTTTAAGGTAGGGTCAAAAAATTTTGGTAAGGTTAGGGATTCTTGTCCATACAAAGCTTAGAATAGAGTCATCTAGATGCTTTAATGATAGGATGCATTGTAAGTGAACTCCACCAAAGGTATGCATTGTATCCACTACTTAGGTTCCTTGCAATAGTAAGCTCTAAGTATATCTTCGATGACTTGGTTGACTCATTCACTTTGCCCATCAATTTGAGGATGATAGGTGGTACTAAAACAAAGCTGGGTACCAATGGAGTCAAATAAACTCTTCCAAAAATGAGAAATGTAGAGAGAATCATGATCATTGATGATCCTTTTAGGTAATCCATGTGGCCTAAATATCTCCTTCACAAAGATCCTTACAATATTTAAGGCCTTGTAGTTGGTTTTAATTGGCATAGGGTGAGCAACTTTGGTTAGCATATCCACAATGACTAGGATTGAATTGCATCCTCCTTGGACATAGGGTAATCTAACTACAAAATCTATGCCGATAAATTCCCACTTCATTTGTGAGATGCCAAGCGGTTGGAGCTTCCTAGTATCTTGATGCATTGGGATCTCAAGTATTTAGTGATATACTTAAGTACATCTCCTTTGAGCTTTTCGTGATGAAAGCTTCTTCTTACAATGTTGAGAGTTTTGCATAGCTTGGATGTCCCAAGAAAGGAGAATCGAGGGCTTTCCAAAGTATTTTCTTGTTGAGGTCTTGGCTTCTTGGGATGCACAACCTCATCTTGAAGTAGACAAAGTCATCCTTCTATAGGGAAGTTCAAATACTAAACTTGAACTTAAGGTCTATCTCTTTGGATATGACTTCTTTTATCATCTATTGATACCTTGGGTCCTTACTTGCTTCATCCTTAGCGACTGCTATGATTGGATTACTAGGCATTGACACCATTGCTATTAGAGATCTTGCCTTGGAGGGTTCTTTTGAAATAAGGGTGTTGAGAAATGCTTTGCAACTTAGGGCATCTGCAATGGCATTCTCCATTTCTAGCTTGTACTTGATCTCGAAGTAACTTCAAATTCTTGGTTCAAGTCGGGTAGTTTTAGAATAGGAGATGTGATCAAGCTTTGTTTAAGGTTCTCAAAGCTAGAATGTTCAATGGGAGTCCATACAATGATAGTTTGCTGCTTGAGTAAATCAATCAAGGATGTGGCAATCAAGGCATAATCCTTGATAAAAATCATGTACCATCTTGTCAAGTTTAGAAAACTTTGGACTTCATTAACTGTCATTGGGGGTGCCCATTGTTGTACATCTTTAACCTTGGGGGTGCCCATTGTTGTACATCTTTAATCTTGGCAGGGTCTACCATAATCCCTTTGTTAGAGACTATAAATCCAAGGTACTCAATCTGCCTTTTAAAGAAGGAAAATTTCTTCTTCTTGGCATAAATCTTGTGCATCCTCATTGTTTCAAGGACAACTGGGAGTTGTGATTCATGATCTTCATCCTTCTTTGAGTAGGTCAGGATGTCATCGAACAAGACAAGAAAAAAGTCATCAAGATAGGGCTGAAAGATGTCTTGCATTAGCCTATTAAAGGTTGCAGGTGCATTAATTAATCCAAAAGATATCACAATGAATTTATAATGGTTGTACCTTGTGTTAAATGCAATTTTTGGAATGTTTTCTTCTTTGATCCTTATCTGATAATAGTTTGATGATCTTAGATCAATATTTGAGAATATCTTTGCACCTTGAAGATGGTCAAGTAATTCGTCTATTCTTGGAATTGGATATTTGTTCTTGATTGTCACTTGGTTTAGCGCCCACGGTAGTTGATGTAGAGACGGAGGGCTCCATCCTTTTGGAACAGCACTCAGGCTCCCCATGGTGAATTACTCGGTACGATGTATTATTGGTCCAAAAGTTGCTTGAGTTGTTCTTTCAATTCAGTGGATTATGGAATGGGCATATGATAGGGTCATTGTGCTATTACTAGCATAGTTCCTAGTGGTAGCTTAATCTCATGATCAACTTCTCTTAGTTGGAGAGGTTCTGCCAGCTCTTTAGGAACATATTTGCATATTCTTTTAGCCAAGATGGTTCTTCATCGGCTTCCTTTTCTTGCTCAATCTTATTAAGTTTCATTAGGTAGAAAGACAAACCCTTTCTTAGTCCCTTCATGATCCCAAAAGCTTTTGCTAGATGGATTCTAGGGTTCCCAACTTTACCTTGAGTGGTTACTAACTCTCCTTTTTTATCTAGGAATGTGATTTGACCCTTTTCACAATGAATATGAGCCATCATTGGGAACTAACCAATCCATTCCTAGCAAGCACTCATAAGCTCCTAGATTCATAAGTTTGAATTTCATGTTGGAAATATTGTCTCCTAAGTTAAATTTCACTCTTATAGTCTAGTAAGAAAAAATTGCAACTTTTCCATTCGCCAATTCCACTAACAACTTAGATGCAGGTTCATTGTTTACTCCTAGCTTTTTTGCACATTTTGGTGAGATAAATGAGTAGGTGATTCCACAATTAATTAAAATCTTAAAGCTTTTAACTTGGTAGGTTACGAGGGTCTGGATTATCGAGAATTGGCGATTCGGACCCTTCTTATTGAGAGTAGCATGTACTGTTACTCTTTCCATAACTACTTCTAAAGTGGGATAATCACCTTTGTATATTTCTTTGTTCCTCCCTTTGAAGATTACTCTAGCAACTTTTCCTTTGGTGGTTGAAACTTCTTGATTCTAGCCATAAAATTTCCCTTGGTAGATTAGTTGACCTAACTTTGGACATTGTCTTTTGAAGTGGTTGGGCTTGTTGCAATGGAAACTTCTTAGTACCTCCTTGTTGCCAATTGTAGGTACGAAGTTTCCAACTGCACTTGTCTTGGCCTTCTTCCTTTGACCAGTTTGGTATTGTCCTTGGATCCTCTTGACCTATCCTCACTAATCCTTTGTATGGATAAAATTTTCCCCAAAATCTACTACTCTTGGATGCGAATTAAAGTTCCTATATAATGGGCCTTGCTCGAATTAATGTGTCTTGTAAATTAGATGGTTGCATTGCTTCAAGGCAAGTATCCAATGGAGGTTTTAGCCCGTGATAAAACTTTGAAACCTACTAGGTGATATCCTTGGTTAGGGCATACTTCAGAAGGGGCACAAATCTAGAATAGTAGACTTTCAAACTTAAGCTAGATTGCTTCAGCCTAAAGAATTCATTCATGTTCAGTGTGCTATATGTGGGTGGGAGGTATTGCCCACATACATCTTTATTTAGCTTTTCCCAAGTAATAGTTGCTTCCACAACCCCTTGGTCCTTGCACCATTGCTTCCACCAAAGTCAGGCTTTATCAGTCAACTTTAGCTTCGATATTAGTGATGCCTGATTAGGAGGAGCAGTACCTGCGACAACAAAGTAATTCTCCATAGAGTCGATCAAAATTTTTGCTTCAGAATGAATATCCTTTTCTTTGCCATCAACTCCGGTGGTTTGATTTGCTTGAGAAGTAATTTCTTCTCTTATGCTTCAACTTGGATAAACATAGGCATGGGAAGTGTAATACCCTAGTTTTGTTAGCATTTGCAAGATCAGTTGTACATCTTCAATGTTTATAATATTTGCCTCTCTCTAAGGTTGCTAATACTTAAATCCATGAATTTTAAAATTACAACATAAGGTTAGTACGAAGTACACGATCTTGCAAAAATTTAGGACTCTATTATTATTCACGACTCATAGTAGGGCTAACCAGATTTCTTTATTGCATCAAGTAGATAATTTTAGAATCAAGCGAGGGAGATTTTTGGGTTATAGCAATTCTAATTGTGAAATTCAAATACATAAATAGTTTTGTAGATTGGAGGCTCATCAAATATATTTAGGACTTTGTACTTTTGGGGGAGATTTAGAAAACCATATTTGCAATAATTGTGACAATGAGAGTATACTAAAATGGCAATGCACTTGGCTAAGAGAATACAAAGCACTTGACTATAAAGATAATGGTTTTGGTGAATCCATGCTTCGCCTATGTTGAGGATGGGATTTAGGTTCGATTCTTCGAAGATGAACAGCTTGGCCAGCTTAAGGTCTTCCATCCACTTGATTCTTTTGAGATTTTTTTGAAGGTAGGCAAGTGGATCAGCATTGATGAAGTAATAGACTCCGCTTCACGTCCACTGATACTCTCGATATAGTGGCAAAGGATTGTATATACGCTCCAAGATTCTCATGAAGCAATCCTGCCAAATTAAAATCAAGGGAATGCATCGGAGAGGTAAACACTGCTTGGAATACTAATAATTTTTACCAATCTTCATGATTCTAAAAGAGTTTCCATTGATTAGTTAGAGGGTGAATCTTTTTTTTTTTGTATTGAATGTCTCCTTAAACAAGGTTACAAATAAATATTCTATTATACATTAATTTCATTTCACTCTAACACCATGTGTGACACACTCCCTTGAGACATCCTTAGTGACATGATTTAGTGGTCCATCAAGATTATTTTTCTAGACAATATCGCTTTGTACTCTTTTGAATAATACAAGGTTTGCTACCTAGACTCTCTCGAGTCCACTTCACAATGAAAGGTCTTGGCATTAATAAATTCTAATGAGCTATGTATGCCATTTAATAAATTTTAACCTAAATTTAATCATTGCAATTTTTTCTTTGAAGAGGGTACTTCTAATCAACAATTTTTAGTCACCTAACTTTAATAATCTTAATTTAATTTAAATAAATTATAAATATCATGAAAATTTATTTTTAAATATTTATATGATTTATAAATATTAAGAAAGTATTCTCAATATTTATATAGTTTATAAATGCTTTAAAAAATAACATTCATGCAATTTTTACTTTGTTCTACATTTACATAATTCATGAAATGCTAAAAGAATATTTTTGATGTAATTGTTCACCTTTTCTTATACTTACACAATTTTAAATACTTTTTTGGGGGATATACTTTTCAACTTTCCCTACAATTACATAATTTATAAATGCTAAAAGAAATATTCTTTCTGCAATTTTAATTATAAACAATTAAAGATAATTTATTTAATGCAATATAATATCATGCAATGTATTCTATCTTTCAAAATTTAAGGCTTTAATTTAATGGCTCTTACTTATTCTACGTTTTTTTCTATTGAATTCCCATTTTTGTTAAATGATAATTTCTTTATCAAATATTAATTGTGTACTAAATAACCTGGGTTTATGTTGCATGTAATAGCATGTGGACCATATTCGTGATTCTATTCATTGCTCTCGCACTCCCCACTCCAGAATATTATGTCTTTGGGGCCATCACAAGAAGGGAGTCCATGCGCCCTAGCTTCATGGTCTTAATCAGGAGCTCCAAAACTTCGTGTAGAGAGGAGAAGGGCTTGTTCTGTGGGTACTAGAGGTGCAAAGATCGACGAGTCTTTCACAATTCAGAGTGGTACCCTCTTTTGCAATTGATGAACACCCCACCCCTTCTTGCTATTCTTTGTCTCACTCACTCTCCTTCTTCTTCACTCTCTATCCTCCTCTTCTCTTCATCTACCCCTTCCTTCCTTCTTCTCTTCTCCTCCCCCTATCCTCTTCTCTTCTTTTCTTCATTCTCTTCTCTATTTCTCCACCTCTTCTCTTCTTTCCTCCGTTTCTTCCCTTCTTCTCGGAAAAAGTATTAGTCTAAGCCTTAGGCTTAAGCTAAGGCTTTATAGCGGCGTAAGGCTATCGGTCTTATCGAGGGCATATTCCCAACTCGTGATTTGGAGATGATATGGGCAGTCAAACTGCAATATACTTCGCAATGGCTACGAGGTTGGGTCGATGATCACGAGAGAGAGAGAGAGACAGAGAGAGAGGCTGACGATAACTTCAAGAGAGTGGTGGTGCTTGCGATGATGACATTCCGTCGACGAGCTGAGGGATTATCCTTTCTTTTCCTTCTCCACTAACACTATCATTCCTTGGTTAGATTTTTTCCTTATGTGCCCCTTTCATGCACATTCATTTCACGGCATCACAATAATATCAAGTTTTTACTAGGCCATAGCCTCAATTGATGCATCGTCTTTTTGCTTCTGTATATGATGTACAAATGGATTTATGCTATAAATTTGTTCTACAATTGGGTTGTCCAGGTTTATTGGTTTTTATTTGTTTCGTACCTTTTACTTCTATAGAATATATTTCCTCTATGCTATGAACTCTTCTTATTTGAATCTCGAAGGCTTTCACCCATACACACTTAATACCTTGACAATGCATATTCATGATATGTTCCAAGTCCCTGAGTAGATCAACTCTTATTTGATCTACAACTTTCTTTATTAAATGCTTCAATCAACATCTTTGTACATGTGATATACACAAATATATTGGAAGACCAAAGACTTCCCTAGAGCATGCAAAGTCAATATTAACAATTATTTCATTTGTAACTCGAGAAATAACTCAGCAAATTAACCAAATTGAGATAAAAGCTTATTGTAGTGCATTAATCTCTGCTTGTGCATCATCTATCATCCATGCAATTTCCTCTGGTTGCAATCTATTATGTGATTCTTAACAATAGTTAGCCAAGCTTTCGTGTAGATAAAGTCCACACAAGAAGTGATTATCCATGCAATGGGTACTCCATTATGATGGGCATCAAATACTAGAATGGAGTATAAAGTAAAGTGCACAATTGCATCAATTATGTATATTAATGAATACGGGTCTACCTACTTATGAGACAAACAGTTCAAAAGCATGTTGTTAAAATAATATGAAATAGTTAATTTAGCAAGGTGCAAATACTTGCCACTTTATTGGAATGGCCAAAATGAAGGGTTGAGGTGCACATTCTCCCATTGGTTGGTATATAAAAGTTCGTTTTCCATTCTCCACTACCCAATTATACACACTCGTAGAAGCATTCTTATTGGTTTGATATATGACATACTCCAATTTGGAAGCTATATTATTGATGCCCCTCCATAAAAGCATCCCTTCCAAGCTTTTGCAAAGGATTTGATACTATGCGACTCTTCATAGATGCTATGTGCTACTAAAACACCTATTGAGGTGTGAATCCTTTGTGAACAAGATTGGCCGCCCATGTCTTTAGATCATCTAACAATCAAGGTGCCATGGTTAACTACTATGAATCTGATAGTTCCTCACGATGAGAAAATTTTCATCTAAGTCCACATGTTTGTGATTGATATATTTGATACATGCAAGCTTGGGCCATAAAGTCTATCAACATAAAAATGACATCTCCAACCCAGACAGTGCTCAACATCATCATCAATACTAAATTTTGAATGCTTTGAGGGATGCAACCAACATGGAGAGTCACACACACACACACACACACACACACACACACAGAAAAGGAACACATAGCCTTCTATTTCCATAATCATGATGTTCTTTGCATGCACTTTAACCTCTTGCAATGCTAAGATGTTTGGCTTTCTCTTAGTGATCAAAGGCCTACATATAGTTTTCCTCTTATTTGAACATAATCCCCTTATAACTCTTTTAGTGTTGCCACCATGATAAGTATCATAGAATTATTGGAACTCCTCATTCTCCTCAATTAATGCATAGACACTTTTATTCACCAAAGGTGTTCTCACCAAGTTCTTGAGTGAAATGTTGCTCTTTTTTCCATTTTTGTGCTTTGTTTGCTCCTTTCCAAGTGCCTAATTTTCTTTTGCATCAAACTATGTAGCCTGAGTCTTATTTTTAATTGATCTTTATCTTGGTTTATTGGCCAACTATTGCTGTCCTAACTTTGGGTGTGCCTCTGTTTGCATAATCTCTTTATCTTTCTGTTTGCTCTCCTTAACCATAGCATGTTGGGGCTACTATGCCTTCTCATATTTAATGTAGTTTTCTTATTTTAAATCTTCTTTTTGCAATTCCTTGTATAGTGTTTGTTTGATGACACAAATAGCACACATCTTGAAGCAACTAAATTTAACTTCAATGCAAATCTCAAATCCCTATGGATCTGAGACTTCCAAATACTTAGTTATCTCTTTATTCCTATTCCACAATATGGAAGCTTTCTTATTAGCTTCAATGACTCCATTGCTTGTTTTGGGGATATAGAGCACTTTGCCTAGCACCTTTGAGAGCAGGCCAATCTCCTCTTCCATCCAGTTTCGCAAGCTTGGGTAGGTAACCCACATAGGACATTTGTGTTGCTAAGATCCTTTAGGGCCGAAATGAGGCATCCATTGGAGAGCTTACACAAAGTTTCCTTTGAATCCATCCACTAATGCTATGATCTAATCTCTTTCATATTGCATGCTAACTAGTGCAAAGTAAAACCCTCATCCGACAAACTAGTGCAAATTAGCACTTTGAGATTCTCATCTTTCTCATCTATCAAATCTCATATGATCAATTATCCAAAGTAATGTGAGATTGTGACCTAGGCCTCTAAATGCTAGGCATGTCAAACACATCTCCAATGTTTGCCTTTAGCTACTCTAGCTTGCATCTCCTCGTCTAACTCAATCTTAGGATCATCAAACCCCCAATCTCCATTGTTTAGCTCATCTTCATTTGTGCATGTGATATATCATAAGAAAGATTAAAAGGATCATCTCCATCACCATTGTTTAGCTCATCTTCATTTGTTCAAGCAACACATCATAAGAAATATTAAAAGGATCATCTCCATCACCAAGTTCATCCTCTCGTGCATGAGACAACATGGACTCTCTTAACAAAGATCAAAAGGATCATCTCCATCACTAAGTTCACTCTCACATGCATGAGACTCTATATACATGGACTCTCTTTATTGGCGTGTCCATGTATCATAATGTATTTGTTTAGATTAAAAAGTCCAACTTTAAACATTAAATAAATTTTAAATTAAAATAAAATTAATTAATTTTTAAGTACTCAAAAATTATATTTAAATTCAATTAAAATTTAAACATGTTACATTTTTAACTAATTAAACATAACATAACTAAACCTCTAATTTAACTTTAAACTTGTGATATTTTAAGTCATTGAAAATAATTTAAATAAATCTCTAAGTAAAATAATCAAGGCCCATTAATTATTGATTAATTTAATATTTAGTATGAAATCATTGGAGATTATTTTATGAGTACTTTTTTCAAATTTATCAAATGCCTTTGTAGTCTCTTAGCTTAGAGACTAGTTAGACATAGTAAGCCTCTATGTATTTCTAGAATTTAAAGGGGATTCTTTTTTGTTCCAAATGACCTTTCTTTTATTAAAAATAATTATATAATATAAAATACATTTTTTGGGCAAAAGATTCATGTGTACAAAAGAATACTTTCACAAATCAATTGCTTAATTCAATATGGTAATTTTATAACCCATATTTTTAGAATCTATACTATAGTAGTCTCATATTTTTGTGTTAATCAATTCCATGTTCAAATTGACGTAACGTAGGTTATGTGTGCTTAAGTTATTTTTCATATACCATTTTTAGAATTGGGTATTATAAGGGTGTAGTGTTCAAACTCAAATGTGTACTAATTTAGTAGTTTGGTGCTTTTTACATGAGGGTAGGGTACTTTTGTAGTAGTGACATATATTCTCTCTCTCTCTCTCTCTCTCTCTCTCTCTCTCTCTCTCTCTCTCTCTCTCTCTCTCTCTCTCTCTCTCTCTCTCTCTCTCTCTCTCTCTCTCTCTCTCTCTCTCTCTCTCTCTCTCTCTCTCTCTCTCTCTCTCTCTTACCCTCTTAACATTTTCTTTTCAATGTGGTTGAGTCCTTAAAGATCTTGGTTATATCACAATTTGAAAAAATAAAATCCATAAATATATGTAAGTGTAATAGAAATGCAATTATACTTTTGCCACATCTAAGCCTAACCTCACATCTAAAGTGGTGGCTAAAGGAGTCCAAAGATAGGGAAACTTGTGGGATGTAAGGAGGCTCGATTGGAAGCCTTGGGAGCACATTCACAAAGAATTTATCTTACATCGCTTAAACTAGAATAATTGCTTAAAGAAGTATTGTCAAACTTGTGGGATGCAAGGAGGCTTGACTAGAAGCCTGGGATTAGGTTCATAGAGAATTTCATCTTACATCACTTAAGCTAGAATAGCTTAAATTAGTATTGGGAAGAAGAAAGAAGATAATAGCACTTGTCAAAATAAGAAACAAGTGAACGTTTTGGGCTATCTAAAGAATTAAGAAAGGTGGTTTTATTTAGGTGGTGGATAGTGAACACTTGGTGAAAGTGAGAGATCAATGGGATAAGTTATTCTCCAATAATACCATGGACATATGGGTGTATAGGAATAGGAGGGTATGGTAGACAACACCATTCCATAGACTCAATCTACTGCTTTGAATATTGTTGTCTTAGAGATTCCCCATGAAGGACATGGTGTCCAAGTATTATAGGTGCAATCCCCTCTATACCTTCTATGAACAAAAGAAAGAAGATGCCCTCACTTATTTGGGGGCTACTCATTTGTCCACAGCCTATGAAAAAAGTGTAGGACATCATCTAGTTATCACATGCAAGCAAGTACTTTTGGCATGAAGGTGAGTAGGGGCATCACAAATCTAGGAGAGCCAAGTTCAAAAAGTAAAACCCCCTATTGTGTATATGCATGAGCCAAGTTCATGAAAAACAAACCTCTTTGAATAACCCACGGGGGTTCACTCATAGTAAAGAAGACATGTCACCTGCGTGCAAGGACTTCTAAAAACACCCTATTTATGAAGCTTGTAAGACTAATATATCCCCCTATTTAAGCTTAAAAGATATATACATGTATGAATTTTTATGTATCCCCTTTCTTAAATGTAAGTCTTCATAGAACATATACTAACTTTATTTTTAAAAGTTGGAATTATCCTAAGTAATTAAAAGTATCAAAATGGTCATGTCACAAAGTGATTTATGTAGTGGCACTTGGATACCATCGAAGTATGTGTTGCAATGTTTTTGAGTGCCCGTGCCTCCTTACCACATGAGGAGAGAGAGTAGGGGAATCAAACCCCTTTATACTTAAAGCGACTATACCAAGCGAATACAAAGCTCTCTTTTGAAGAAGGGGAGTTGAATTTCTCTACCAAAACCATGGGAGAGTGACAACTCCCCCCTCCCACACTATGTTTAATTCAATAACCCTACTATGTGAGGGTTTAGGGTTTTAACCTTACTTTTCAAGGTCTCTTGTATGCCATGGAGAAACCAATCTATGGAGAGAGGTGATCAAATGCATCCCCCCCTCCCTTATTTTTTCCCTCTATCCCCTCCTTAAATTTAAGTTCAATATAGGAAATTAAGAGGGGTCTACCTCTAATGTATATGCTTAAGTGTCCCCTTCAAACCACCCCCCCACCTCCCTTACACTCATGTGATACCATACAACATCTATAGTGAACCTAGGGAATAACCTCTAGCTTGATATCTCATCTAATGACCATCTTTGAAACCTACAAAGCTTGAAGGCAACAAAAATTTGAATTACAAAAAAAAAGCCACCAAAATGTATGAATCACCAAATAGTAACTTTAACAAGAGGCAAAATTTTCCCTTCAAAACAACCTAGCCTCCTAACCATCACCTAAGAGCTAGGTCATACGATGGTAAGTAGTGGCATCACAAATCTAGGAGAGCAAGTTGAGCATGTTGTTGTAGATAGGGGGCAACATAATAGAGTGGGAGTTGGGGCCTATGCATAATTTCACATTGATAAGTTTATAATGATGCTACTATTAGCAATGTGTGGGAGGCTTCATGTTGATTGGTTTGTTGTTTCATACCTAGTATTCAATGAAGGGACTCCATGCTTAGTAGCACTACAATGTTGATAGCTACGTCAATTTTCAGAGGGCTTATGATGGGGCTTCTAAGGGTCCACCCTATTCTACCTCTACACAACTTTGTGCTAGTGGTGGGAGAGAGTGACACCTCTAACTATTGCAACCAATGTAGCCATGTAACATCTCACATATAGAAATGGCTTCTTTCCATGCACATATGAGTGTTACGCATGAACATCCACAAGCAAAAGGTTTTAAACTAAGGTTTAAATTCAATATTAAATTAGTTGCAACCATCTTCTAAGTAAGCTTTGTGAAAATGTTTTACAATTATTAACAAAAGGTCAGGGGTGTTGGCCACATGGCATGCGATTGACCCTCCCACATTTCTCAACTCAAGTGCCATGTGGCACCCACCCCCCACGCCCCTGACAACCCATGTCTAATGAACCCACCCATCTGTGCAACCTACTCACTCATGTGTGTCCACACACCCATGAGCCCATTAGGAAAATCCCCCCTCGCCTACATCCCATAGGCACAATGAGCTTGTAGAGAAAAAAATGAGGCTATAAAATTTGCCCGGGGGGGGGGGAGAAGCAAAGAAGTAAATAAAAGTAACCTTAAATGGCTCCCTTTCGGGCCGATTTTTCTTAATGAATTATATAAACATTTATTGTAGCACGATCCTTGCGGCCTATACAATACAAGAAAAGCCAATTTAGAATATGTTTCTCTTACATAGGGATATCTACACACACACACACACACACATATTTAACAAATATGTAATATTTGAATGTTATTTTATTATGTAAAAAATTTATATAAATATGTAGTTTAAAATTTTTTTATACATATATAATATTAAATAATTTTTAATAAATATGTATTATTTAATTTCTATATACATATATTTTAACATTTATTATTTTTTTTAATATTTTATAGTTTTTATTAATATACATATATAAATATTATGTATATATTAAACGTGTATTTATAATAATCAATAATTTTTTATACTGGACAAATGATTTAAATATAATATTTAATATAATTATATAAAGTTTAATTTATTTTTAATATTGGATAAATATATTTTTTATAATTACAATATTACATATATAATATATCGACAATATGTATATACATGCATATACATATTATAATTATTAATCTTAATATATTTATAATTTATAATAAAGAAATATATTATTATATATTATCATTTAGAAATATATCTCTACAATATATTAATAACGACATATAAAAATGTAATTTTATAATTATATGTATATAAATATAATATTGATACATATAGTCTTTTACTATCATTAACAGAACACTTGGGGGGACTGGTAGGCGTTGCTGAGGCCCCAAGGCTTGGCTGAGAGAGTAGGTATCACATGGTGCCAGAGTCCTCCCATGAGCCTCCACAATCCATGCATTTCTCTCGTGCGCACAACAATAGTAAAAGTCCTCACAAAAAAAGTAAGCTCAAGGACTATGGCTTGTTGAGGCTAACGCAAACAAGTAGACGATCACGCATGTGTGGAAGACACCAAGCTACATGGTGTCGAAGTGGCTTCAAATTGGAAAGGATGCATGTAAGACGATGTGGAGCTCACTCGAGCAAGGGGCCTACTACTTGGTAGTAGGGTCGAGGTCCTTGCCCATCACCATGGTGGTGCCCACCAAAGCAACCACACATGGGTACCTACAAGGGTGACGTGTCTAGCATGGAGGACTTCATCATCTCCCCCTGTAGCAAGTCACCAATGCCATCACTCTCCATGGGTCCATGGGCAGGAAGGGATCAATACCCTATGCACCAACAACCTGGGCTATAGTACACCATGGAAATAAAACTCATCTAGATTTTTGTCACTATGTTGCAAACTAGAGTTTTAGTAAAGTTCTAATCATCAATAGGTAGACAACAACACAAACAGAATTTGAGAGAGAGAGAGAGAGTGTGTGTGTGTGTGTGATATAATCTGTATCTTTTCTTTACTACTTATTATTCAAAGCTTTGGCTTATTGACTCTCAAACCAAGGAGAAGGTCACCAAGCCTATGTGCCAAAAGGGAGATGATGAGAGGTTGGTTTATGGTAGGGTACTCTCTCACACCCTTCTGGAAGGGTGTTCGACGAGGATTGAAGCTCAAGGAACCATCCATTCCTTATATTCCCACCAGGAACATCAAGCTTCATCGTGAAACCCTCTTGCACAAACCCCTATCCACCTCTCTAGAAAATTCCTCTCACTGTACCGATGGAAAACTTCCAATATCCTACATTTCCTTCTTGCAACTCCCAAAAGTCGATGTATCCTCATACCCAAGAGGGCATCTTGTACATGAGATTGACAAGCTCAAGGCTCCCAGACTACCAAAAATTGTGAGAAGCTATATGCACTACAAATCATAAAGATAATGAGTGGGAAGTTTTATAAATTCTAGAGTTCACAAGCAACAATGGCTCCAAAGTATAGAAGTACGAGAGCTAGTCAAGAGGTTGCACATGCAAACATCGCTCCAAACTAAACCTGTGTTCCTTCTAGTATTATTATGTTACAAGTTATAGTTACATTGAATAATTGTGTTGAGTTAAATTAGAGAAAAAAGATGTGAAATATGCCCTTTGAATTTGGACACCTTATGGTACATGATAGTTTAGTGGGTAGATCCATATTGTGTGATATCCTAGAGAGGTATTCGTAAGGAGCACACTTCTCTACGATGGGGTAGATCCTAGTGGTCGTGCATTAACTCATAAGTAGTATGATTAAGGAAACTTGTATCACTGAATGAGAAGTGTAGAAAAGGGTAAAAAGTATTGAGAAATGAAAGAAAACACTAGATAGTGAATAGTAAAATGCCATTTTTCATTTCCATGAGCAAGTAAATCATATCTTTGTACAATCACTACCAAGTCTGAATTCACCATTGTTGAGGGTTGAATCTAATAAAGGTTAGATTTATATGGTAGAAGATTTATAGGGTCAAATCTTTTTTTGAAGATAGGTCTAAGTATGGAACACTTTTCCTTTATCTTATTAAAATCCCAATTACGACAATGATTATATGAAATAGAGAATAAGAAAGTCAACATGGTATATAGGCTCCATGCTATCTACTGAAGATGCTAGTCTTCTCTTTTAACCCCCTTATGAATTAAGATCAAGAAACTAGATAATAATATTGACCTATAGGGAGCTATGATCCAAGCGATCATAAAGGGATTCGATAGATTTAAACTCAATAGGTTGGATCAATAGGGCCAAAAGTCATTGATTGAAAAAATTAAATGCTTTGGAATATCATTGAATTTTAAGATGCTAGAGCTATTAACTTTAGACAAAGTCAAGAGGCAAATTTTTCCTTACAAGGGTTGTGATAACCCTTTTACCTCAAATTCATGGCACTTAATAATGAAGTGGAATATGGTATTGAGATATCACTATCTAGGACATGTCCCAATTGTTTTGATTTGCACCCAAAGGATTGTTTGATCCATGGGGATGATGCATTAGGAAGACTATTTGTGCTTACACTATTCTAATTTAGGGAATGTATTTAAAAGTAGGTTAAGTTCAAAGATGTGTAGGAGCCCTTCACCAAGGGGCTATATTTGCCACTCTGAATGCTATGATTGATTTTGAGAATGAGAGTTTTCTTTGCAAGGAGTGTAGTTAGCTAGGAGATGACAAGGATGCCAAGGGGACTTTGGTCATAGGTCCCTTGAATATCAAAGATTAGTCTAACTCCCTGTTGTGAGCCCGAATGGCTTCTTTTCTGGGAAGGGCCTAACATTAACTAAGAGCAGGAATTTATGGCAACACCTATAGGTGGGTACTATTTTGGACAAATGTATCGATGTAAATGAAGCAATATTGCTCAACTAGAATAAAGAATTATATTTTCTAAAAGATTTCTTTCAACTTATCTTTGTGTCTATGCCTAAGATTATGTGAAAGAACCTCGTGCTAATGGGATTAATTAAAGGATTTATTTTTATATAGTGCATTAATTATCCTAGGTAATTAAATAATTGAAAAACTCCATTTTAAATGGGAAGTGAAAGGGTGGGTCCCTGACGGATCTGTCCTATGGTAGGATGGTCTCAATAAACCAAAATGTTTCCTTCAAGCATTAGGCCAACAAACTTAGAAGAACTGTGATTGTCCTAGGAAGATTAATTTTAGAACCAACCTTGTGTCATTTTAGGGGGTCGGAGTGAGACTTTGCCTTATGGGAGAGGGGTTGATGTGTAAACTCTCCTTCATTTCTCTCTTGTTGGATGAAGTGCAAGTAGGTTTGCATCAGTTTCGGATGAGTTCCATAAGTGATTTCATGTGACTAACACCATGCAAAATGTTAGATGACCATATTACTATCTTAGGAACCTTAAATTTAGGTCGACCCTCATGGGAATTAGGCAAACCTTCCTTGAGTAAGGTAGACTCAAGTGATCTTGGGCAACAAAGTCTGCAACATTCCAAGGGATTTGCAAATGGCATTGCCTCGAATGATCTATTTTGATGGACTACTAAATCATGCCATCAATTGTATGTTACATGCCCCGCTCTATGTCCTAAGGGTATTATAAATTGTAACAATATTTAGAATGAACTAGTTATACAATCAACTTATTATGTGAATCAATCATTTTCTATGCTTTTTTCATTACAAAATTGATTATGAACTACTTCACATAAGCTAGACATCATGTATGTGTTTTTGGTCCTATCAAAAACATCAAATATATACACAACATACTTCTAAATTGGCCAAAGTCATTACCAATAATAGAGATTAGGCTTTGAATATTTACACATCACGATTTTATTGTTTATACATGAAACATATATATTTGTTGATGTTTTGGCTCCTCTTTGTGGGTTTTGTTTTGAATTTTTACATTATTATATTAAACATCTTATACATAAGGCTTTTCCACTACTTGTCCTTAGAGTCTTAATTTATCTTCTCATTCAACTTCTTGTTTTGTTCAATGGTTTTTTACTTAAATTTTTCATTTACTCGTGAGTATAATAATTTAACAAAATGGTACTTGTGAATCTTATATGTAGAGCTTAATATTGAACATTTTAGATTGAAATGACCTTGTATTATATAAGAAAAAATAGTGAACTTAAATACAAAAGAAGGGATAAAGTTACTCTAAACAACTTTCACTATCTTGGCTAACTCCCTTTTTTCAAGCTTACTAAACATACAAGACAAACTCCAAAACCACTAGATTTTGAAGGCTATTGCCTCTCATTTTTAATTTCTTGATTACTTCCTTCAAATCTCTTCACCCTAACCTCCCAAATGGCTTGAAGAACCATATTGTGGATAGACTTGATTCGAAGGTCTTTGAAACTTATCATTACTATTATGTATGCCACAAGCACAAAATTCTAAGGTGTTTTGGTTTTGGCTATTGTAGAGGTGATCAATCGCCAAGACCCACAGACCGCTTATTGTTTCAAGCATTCCAAGATGAGCACTAATGGCTACCTCTCACATAGCCGATGTGCTATCCATCCCTACGAGTATAGTGAGCTTACCTCCATGCCTGATCAAGTTGCCTCCTCTCCCAAGCACTCTAGTAGCTCCACGATCCAAGTGCGAGCTTCAAGCAAGTTCCATCCTCAAGCTCCACACTCCAAGCTCCATTGCTTCAAGCAAGTGAAGAGAAGAGAAAAGAAGAGAAGAAGAGAGGAGGAGAAGGAGAGCTTCTCCATTCTAGTCCCTCACCCTCACACACTCACTCCCTCACACTCTCATACTCACTCTCTCAAGCACAAGCTAAAGCAAGCAAGAGTAAGGAGAAGAAGAAGAAGAAGAAGAAAGCTACTTTTGGCCATGGCCACACACAAGAACGAGCTTCCATTCACTTTTTGAACTTTATATACAATCCCTAAAATCCCATGGGCACCCACCCCTTGTTACATGACCGACCGTTGTGGCAAGGTCCTTTTTCCTATTTCCCTCTTCTTGCCTCATGCCTTAAGCCTACACCCATCTATTCTTTTACAAATGGCACAGGAGGGAGCCTGGAGCTCTTTTACAAGAGTTTTAGAGTTTTTTGAGGTGTCGTGGAAATGTCCTTTTTTCTATTTCCCTCTTCTTGTCTCATGCCTGAAACCTACACTCATCTATTCTTTTACAAATGGCATAGGAGGGAGCTTGGCACTCTTTTACAATAGTTTTAGAGTTTTTTGAGGTGCCTTCCATTTAAAATTGCACTTTTTACCTCAGCTTAGCTTTAGGAGCCGCCTCTGCACATTTTCTCTTTTTCTGTCATTTTTCCGCTCTTTGCTTCATATTTCCGCCATCTCAATTTGAGGTTAACATTACTCCCCTCCGAGTTTGGTGCTAGTCCCATGGCAGTTCAAGCTCTTTGTTGTGGAAGGGTGGGCCCTGGGCAAGTGGCTCGTGGGGTGATGATAGGGCCACATGCGAACTCAGTTGATTGGGAAGCTTTGGTAATGATTTGGATGGAGAACCCAAGGTATGTCGAGTGGATGATGGGGGCCTCCGAAGTTGGTGGTTTGCTGCATCTTGTCGTATGTGAAAGGAGAAAGTGCTCTACCTAAGGGGAGTGTCTACCTCATCGTGCAGTGCTCTATGCTCGTGTTGGCGAAACGAGGAGCTAGGTCTAACCACATGCAAACTTGGGTGATGTCCCACACTTGAGGACCCCATTTGTGCAAAGGGGGGTAGGTGTGTTATATGTAGCTTAGGGTGACATGTCTAACCATAGGTGAGTGTTACCTCCCTAGGTATGTCCTGCCCTTGAGGTGCCCTAATCATGAAGTGGGGAGTCAAAAAGAGCTAGGGGGTCAGGAATGGAGCCGGCCAAGACTGAGGCCATCGGACGTGCCTAACTTGAGGACCCCTAGGTGCAATGACTGTGAACTATGTGCCGTGAATTGTGTTTCGACGTGTTGTGTGCTCCTTTCATTGTTATTTGTTTGTCATCTTTGTGCTTGGCCTTCTCTTTTCTTTTCTTTGTTTTTTTTTAATTTTCTTCTTTTTTTTGCTTGCTTGCTAAGTTACAT
Organism: Lygodium microphyllum; assembly: GCF_053477565.2. Taxonomy (NCBI): domain Eukaryota; kingdom Viridiplantae; phylum Streptophyta; class Polypodiopsida; order Schizaeales; family Lygodiaceae; genus Lygodium; species Lygodium microphyllum. The sequence goes on from NC_141145.1 coordinate 153,055,761, forward strand.
GATTCAGGCAGTAGCTAATTGCTAGTTATCATCATCAGAATGTGGTGGGGAAGGGGATTTAATGGAGTGACTAAAAAATTTTCAGCTCTACATGTAACCCTTAAGGCTCAAGCGGACATGGAGAGAGGTGGTGGAGAGGAACGGGTGGTTACAACGGGTGAATTGGTCGTCACACATATCCTTGATAATAGCTAGGCAGAAGGAAGGTAGAAGGCTAGCTTGCATAATTAGGTGGGTCATTGCGCAACTGTCTATGGCATTAGGATAAAAATAGAGTGGGGGGAGACCACGTTCTGCCGAGATGGGATCCTACTTAAGATTTTTAATAGCCTAAGGTAATTGCATGTGGTAACGAAGGCGGGATCGGGACAGGAGGAGAAGTCAACAATGAAGCGGGTCATGGTAGCATGTAGGTTGTCCGAGGTGAAAGTGAGGGCTTGTGCTAAGGTAGTAGTACGAGGGTTATATATGATGGGGAAGTCATAGTGACCATGGATGTTTGTATCAAAATCTACTCCTACCCTATGAGGATACGCCATGAAGGTGGGGTTGTTTCTCTTAGAGGGGTGGATATTACAAAAAGCCATCTACTAGGAGAACACATTTTTGTCACAAATGTGCCTCCGCCACAGTGGCTGGCACTCATATCCGGGAGGCACTTCAAAAACCTTATTTTTCCAATACTCTGCATCCTCCGTGCCCCATAGGGTGGGATTCTTCTCTCTTTCTTCCAGCCATTGTTGGCCTAGTAGCTAGCTTCCATTGCCGATCACCTCTTCCACTACTTTAAGGGGAAGGACTCTATAGAGGCCGTTGGGGAGGAGGAAGCTGAAGTTAAAAGGTTGTTTCTCTTTTTCTTGTCTCTCCTAGACTACAAGCTCTACATGGAAGCTAGCCGGAAGGTCACCTGGGCATGGTGGAAGAGGTGCGGACGACTATGCCATAGGTTTGGTCCTCAATCTCTATATGGCTTCTTCCACCATTTTCCTTCTCTTTTTCCCTCAGGGCGGTTTTTCTTTCTGCATGTGCGTCTATTGACTGTTGTTGTTCTTCATAATGGGATGAAGGGGGTTATGGGATCACTTCTTCTTTGAATCTGCCCATGTCAAATTGCAATTCAGCTTCACCCCTTTGGCGATCCTCTTGTTGTACCTCCTCTATAAAACCCAGTGCATCAATCTCCTGGGGGGTTAGGCTGGCCAACAACAGGTACTTGCATTGTTCATCAAGGCTCAACCCAAATGCAAAGGGTTGTGGTGGCATGTATAGCCTTGCTTGTAGAGCTCTACGTGCTACGCTCAGCTTCTTCTTTACCACCTCAAGGGACTCCCCTTCCTCCTATTTGATAGGAAGACATGAGGGCTTTGGACCATGCCTTAGAAATATACACAATAGGTTTATGTTAGGGGGTGAGGGAGCACTAGCAAGGAAGCGTTTGGCAATCTAAAATCAACTATGTTGAAGGAGTAATAAATAACAACTTATCTCCAAAGTGGTGTTGAGCAGTGGACTATTATGTGAAAGAAAAGAAATGTGTATGCAAGCATTGTATTGGACAACAATAGTCATAGGCCAGAGTATGAGAAAATCACTATTCATCATCTAAGAACAAGGGGAGGGCCAACACTCACTAGAGCCATTCCTAAAGAGACTGATGTGGATGTCAAAGAGTGGGCAATTCACCAAATACCAGCAAATTGTCAATCCATGTGCTAGGAAGTGTTGCAAGGCAAAGTAAGGTGATGTGCAACCTTTGTTTAGGATGGTAGAGGTGGAAGAGTTAAGAGTGTACATGCATCATGCTTCAAGGGCCAAATACAATATAAGGATAGCGAGAGTTGGCAAATGTTTTGGTTTTTCCCCTCAAGTGTGGTTCACTCAGCTAGGATTGATAAGTAGGTTTAGAGCTTCTTTGGACCACCACCATTAGTATAGAAGATAGCCAAGAAGACATGTTTAACTCTGCAAATAAGACATCTCAATTGGTTTCCTCTTTCTTTTGGAGGATATGGAGCATAGGGTGCCAAATATACAAACAACTCTTTGCAATGTGCACCCAACGAGTAGAGGAGATGGTCATATTTTTAGGTAGAGAAAGAAATTAAGCAAGGAAAACAATGACTTCATTGATCGTGCTCATCTATTGTAAGGGAAAATTATTTGCTAGATTGCAGTTGTCCTCACTGAATCCCACATTTTTTTGTCTCAGCAATAGAATCAAAGAAGACAAGCATTACCTTTCCTATGAACTTATCTAAGTTTCCAAGGTGCTCATGCTTGGATTTTCCTCTACTAGAATCAAAGAAGGATCCCTACATGCATTGTATTCATCTATATTTTGTATTCATTAAGGCTCTTGGATTAGAGCCCTTGGTTTATAAATTTACACATCAAGTAGCTTTGAGAAAGTTGGAGAACACTGAGACACTATCGAAGCATCATAATGTTCCTTTTGTGGTGGGTAGTGTTTAGGTAATGGTGCATATTTTAAAGTGAAACTTGTGTTTGTTGGTAATAATGTGATATGTTTCACACTTTGGCTTAGTTGGGCTTGCTGATGGATTTTGAAGGGAAATCATACACTATACTAAATGTTCCATCTCTGAGTAGTGTGTAGATAATGGTTCATATTTGAAAGTGAAACTTGGATTTGGTGGTAATCATGAGATGTATTCCACATTTTGGTCTAGTTGGGCTTATTGATGGATTTTGAAGGGAATGCATACACTACACTTTTTAATGTCCTTCTAATTATAGCCTAAATATGTATTGGTTATCATGCCCTTACATGTTTGGTTATGTAAGGTTAAGAACACATTTCTCTTAATCAAAATACATGGAAGGGTACATGTGCTTCTAGTATACATGTATGCTTCTAGAATATATAGAAGAGTAGATGTGTTGTTCTATAGTGTAAGAATAGCCTATCTTACATCATGTGCATGATTCGTCCATTTATGCACAATTTGTTATTTTGTCATTCTAGGTTTGCTCAATTTATAGCAATCCTCAAAACCATTAGCCATGTAAGAATGGTAGTCGAATTTCTACAGGAACAAGTGATATCTAGGCTTGGGTTCTCCAATAGGAATCATGAGTGATCAAGGAATACATTTCATAAATGATGTAATGGAGTGCTACTCTTTACATTCCTAATCATTCATAAAAAGGTAACACCATATTATCTGCATGTGAATGGGCAAATCGAATTAGCAAACAAAACCCTAATCAACATACTAGCCAAAATAGTGCCAAGTTCATGATCAGACTAGGATAATAAACTTATGGCAGCTTGGGTGTATCACATTGCATATAAGATGGTCACATGAATGCTATCATGCATGTGGAGTTTTGATCCCCATCCTGGGAATTGTAGTAGAAAAACATTGAGAAGAAAACAAGACCTAGACAAGAACTTCACTGAATTAGACAAGCTCATAAGAACTCTATGATCAGCCACCCATGCACTTATTGTAGAAAAGGCCCACTACAAGGCCTATTTCAACAAACAACATAGTAAATATCATTTGAATAGGAAATGTAGCCTCTCCTCACTTGAAGAATATAAGAAAAAAAATAAAGCTCGAAGAATTGGGATCCTACCATGTTTGTCCCATCAACCAAACTAAAAATATGGAACTTTAAGTCTCAATAGGGAGGCCATTTTAATGGTATCCACATCAAGAAGTGTTACCCCTAGACATCCTTGATAGACAAGCTCATAGTATCTACCAATGGTGGATGTAATTAAAACAAAATGGAAAAATTGCCTCTTATAGTGGGATGAGAACCAAGGGGGACTCTAGTTATTTGTATAATAATCTGCTGCCTAGTCCTAGGATAAGGGTGTAAACATATGTGAGACTGATGTGGTGTAGTATCGAAAGGCCCAAGATGTACAAGGCAAGGTGGAAACTCAATGTTGGGTTGGTTTTAGCTCTTCAAGGTAGAGATAATATATATTAAAAGTCTAATTGTTTACAAAAAGAATATCTCTATGTTTATAACTAAATAAACATATAAAAAACCCTATTTAAAGGGGCTAATTAAGAAAGCTATATTTACATGTTTTAACAACTTGAGTAGACTGCTTGTCCATACAACTAAAACATGTAAGTAGAATACCCTATTTAAAGGGGCTAATTAAGAAAGCTATCTTTACATATTTTAACAACATGAGTAGAATATTTGTCCATATAACTAAAGCACGTTTAGTTTTTAATGAAGGGAGAGATAGGTCCCCCATGGACCATCCTATGATAAGGTGGACTTGATCAATTAGATAGCTTCTCACAAGTTAGGAATAAAGTTGTGAAGCATGATCGTCCTAGGGCTAAGTTCGGTATAGCACCATTTTAGGGGGCCAAAGTGAGACTTTGCCTTATGAGGAGAAGGGTTTATGCTCAACTCTCCCTCATTTCTTACTCTCATTGATCCAAGGGCAATGCTTGCACACCTCGAGACTATGATGGGTTACACTATAGTGATCCATTATAGCTCGATACTAGTGTGAGGATGAGAGTCCTAAACTGACATGTTTAGTAGGATAGCTCGATCGTAGCACTAATAGCAAGTAATGGACAATTATGCTAAGGTGTTGATGGGATTAAGGGGTCAAGAGATAGTCTACATTAGGACACAAGGGTATATGGACCAAAGGGTCAAAGGATAGGTAATTAGTATGAATGGACTTACTAAAAGTTGGTCTAAAAACAGTCCATGGATTTACCTAAAGATACTAGTGTGGTTCTAAAAGGCTATCATCTTGAGTGGTTGGGAGGCTAATCAAGATTTTCCTAACTCTTGTATTCACTAAAGGAAGGCACCTATGCATGCATGATGATATTGGCATGAGAGCAAGAGTGGAGCAAAAGACTAGGTAGTGCATGACACCATCCAAAAACAAGTCATTGCAGCATTCTCCTATGGCTTATCACTAAGGCAATGACTAAGGCATAGTCCTTGGCATACTTGATAACTAGGTTACAAAGGCTTTGTTAGTGCCATTGCCTATGAATGAGGTGGAAGCATTCACTTGAAGATAAAACTTCATGGGAGGTCTCCCATCCTACCATTGTCTACACCTAAGAACACTTAACTGAAAGGCAACTAACCATCATGTTAAGCCTTAGAGTTTTCAAAAGCCTATCTCGAGGAGATAAAGAGTTGTGGTGGCCTACACATAGTGAAGGTTCAATGTTCAACAATGGCAATGGTGGGGGGAGAGAGAGAGAGAGAGAGAGAGAGAGAGAGAGAGAGAGCAACAATAGAGATTGAGAGTGAGTGAGAAAGTGAGATGCATGACGTGTGGGTACAAAGAGTTTTACCTCTCTTAGGTTTTAGTGATAGTTATATGTAAGTACTAAAGTACAAATGCTAAGGGTTTATTCATATGTGAGCACATATAAAAGCCACGGTGGCCCTTTATTCCTAGCAACCTCCCATCTAAAGACAACGTGTCTTAAGGTTGAGAAAAGAATCAGCTAAGTCTTAGTATGTACAAACCTGAAATATATATACTATCCAACTCCCATCATCTGTGAGAAGATTTGTAGGATTATCATCTATATGTATCTTGACAAAGTTCAATGCTTTTGTTATCAAGTATATCCCTGATAAAGTAATATCTCACATATTTCCAAAGCAAATGCACAAATCCTTTATGCCCTTAAGATATCTCACACTGCTTCCTAATGCTTTTTACCAGGATGTGCAATGTACTTGCTAATGACTCCCACTGCAAATGCTATGTCAAGATGTGTAGCAACCATAGCATACATAAGCTACCCATAGTTGAATCATATGGGATCTTAACCATTTCAGCCTTTTCATCATCAAATGTAGAGTTGTCCTCCTGCATTGGGTTTCACAAATGGAGGCAATGGTACACCAATTGCTTCCCCCCCTCCATATTGAAATGCTACAAATTCTTGGATACATACTCTTGCTATGATAGATAAAGAAGACCTTTCAATCTATCCCTGAGTATACACATGCCAAGAATATGATTTACTTCACCAATATCCTTCATATCAAAGTTCTTATGAAGGTTTTGCTTCAATGTGTCTAATGCATGAACATCCCTACCATCAATCAACATGTCATCCATATACAAAATAAATATAATAAGGCTACCATATGCTTCCTTCTTGGTATACAAACAATGATTCACTTGACTTCTCTTAAATCCTTGAGATTGCATGAATGTATCAAACTTATGATACCATTCACACGATGCCTGCTTCACCCCATACAAGCTTTTGTTGAGTTTACACACCATCTTTTCTTACCCTTAGCCACTAAACCTTCTTGCTCTTGCACAGTCCTCATGTAGATCACCATGTAAGAAAGCAATCTTTATATCCATCTGTATGAGTTCCATATCCTCACATGCAATCAAGCCTAATATGGTTTGAAAATTAGCCATTTTGACTACATGAAAAAGATCTCATTGAAGTCAATCCCATGTTCATGTGTGTATCCTTTGGCAACAAGCCATGTTTTGTACTTTGGCGAGGAACTAGAGGTGGCCTTCATCTTGTAAACCCATTTGCATGGTAGGATTTTTTGCCCCTTAGGCAAACATACACTGAATCCCAAGTACCAATTTTCTTTAGAGATTCCATCTCTGATAGTATAATTTTATGCCATTTTTTGCTATCCTCTCTGTCCATTGCTTTCTTGAAGCATGACGATTCACCACAATCTATCAACATGACATAATTAGCAACATAATTCATACCAAGAACAAACCTATCTGGTTGTTTGTATTTATGGCTAACCTATGGACCTAATAATCAATGTTTGCTGGTTGTTTAGCCTACAAATCTACACAAACAGCTTGTTGTTCAAAAGATTCAGCATATTGTCCTACATGTTCCGGATGTTCCAATGGCACATTTTCTTGTAAACTGTGGTATATCATGGGCAACCTCTTGTTGATCAATTTTAGCATCATTCTCTACATTTATAGAGTCATTTATAGCAGGTATTTGCTATTGTACAATGGGCATTCTTTGCTAACCTATAAGTATTTCTTCTTGAAATACAACCCTTCTCACTTCCTCTATCTTTTCAAGTTGTTTATGCATGCAATCTTCCTAGAATATTATATCATTTTTGCAAACAATTCCCCTTTTTTTAGGATCCCATAATTTATACCGCATTTCTTCTTCGTCACCATATCCTGGGAAAATGCATTTACAGGACTTTGGCTCCAATTTGCTATGGTGTTCCTTGCGTATGCGCTCAAATGCCTCGTAGCTAAACACTCTCAAGTGTGTATACGAAGGTGGCTTTCCCAACCACACTTCTTGAGGGACTTTTCCCCCCCAAAGACATGTTTGCTAAAATATTTTGCATATTGAGCTCCTCCATGAGTAAAGAGTTCTTCACATCTAAATATAGCAACATAGCATTAAAATTACTCATTGCTATCCTAAAAGTGTCCCAACTTTTAGGCAAAGTGCAAAGCAAAAAGGTTGCCTTGAACTCCTCATCAAATGTGAAATTCTAAAGCAATCGACTGGCTAAAAATAGAGTTAAACTCATTCAAATGTATAGACATGGATGTACCTTCCTTCGTATGAAGGTCCACCAATTTCTTCGACCAATAAACCTTGCTAGTTGTACTTTTCTAAGCATATAACTCCTCAATTCATTACCATATATCATAAGAATATTTTGATTTCTCTAACTTATCCCACTCATCTGGATCCATGGTTGGTGGTTTTACCCATTTTATAGGCTTTAGCTATTTCTTCTACACCAAGACATTATAGCATTGCTTTTGCCATATAGCAAAGTTGTGTGCACCCTCAAGCTTCTTAATCTACAAAAGATTACTACTATTATTGCTATTGTCCATGTTTTACAACTCAATAGTGACTCAAAAGTCAACAAATGTAAGCCCAACTATCGCACAAACTAGCAAGGTACAAAGCAAGTACCAACTAGCAATGAAAATTCAAGTAATTATAGAAATGTCAAATCTTCAAATCAATCTTCAGAGGTATAAAATGTGTGCTACAACATATCATAAGCAATTACAACCGTATCACGAGCTAATATATAAATTTCATGAGAAAGGCCCAAATTTTAGTTGCAATTTCTAGTCCAAAAGCTCTAGAAGCTAAGTTGAGATGGCCCTTAGCTCTGATACTAATTTGTGGTGGCCTACGCACAGTGAAGGTTTGATGTTCAAGAATGGCAATGAGAGAGAGAGAGAGAGAGAGAGAGAGAGAGAGAGAGAGAGAGAGAGAGAGAGAGAGAGAGAGAGAGAGAGAGAGAGAGAGAGAGAGAGAGAGAGAGAGAGAGAGAGAGAGAGAGAGAGAGAGAGTGTGTGTGTGTGTGTGTGTGTGTGTGTGTGTGTGTGCAACAATAGAGAGTGAAAGAGAGTGAGATGCATGACATGTGGTTACAAAGAGTTGTACCTCTCTTAAGTTTTAGTGATAGTTATATGTAAGTACTAAAGTACAAATGCTAAGGGCGTGTTCATATGTGAGCACATATAAAAGATACGGTGGCCCTTTATTCCCAACAAGAGCTTTTTAAGGACTTTTCAATTACTTCTAAGTATACAATGCCTTTGGAGTTCTACCACATCACTCTTGTAGTTTTGTGAATTGTTTCACTGTGAAGATATTAAGAGTAAGTGATATTTTTTCTCTCTCAATTCTAGGTATCAAATCATTTCCTCACCTTTTCATTCACAGCATGATGAGCCTTTAAACATGCATGAGAATGAAACCATTTAGATATATTTGAACTAGTTTGGTGCTTTAGTGGCTTGTATGGCAACACTACGTAAAAATTTTGCTGGTCTCAATGAAAACGTTACATGGATCTCAAAACTTTAAAAGCAATTGGTATGACAACAAGCTTCAGGCACCCCAGCTATACCTCTTGAAGATGGGGTTGCTCCTAGAGCTACTCCATCACAAAAGGGCTACCTCAAGGCACCGAGACCTCTCGCTCTCTTGATACACATGAGGTTAATAATATGTTAACGAACATAAGGCCACCTATGTTTCAAGGAGAGGAATGAGATCGTAATAAGAATGCAATCGACACTTTTTACAAAAGTGGAGTGACTTGCATCAATTATATTGTACATTGGATTCTCTTAGAGCCCTTAAGGCAAGGCTTACACTTGAGAGTAGGGCCAACAAGTGCTAGATGAGTCTTGATGCAACTACTCATCCTATAATGTGGGCCAAGTTTGAGGAAATATTCTGAAATGAATTTCTTTGTCAATGAAAAGGATTGAAATTAGACTGCCTAGGATAAGTGTTGGATGGAGGGTCTAGTATATCTCCAAATATAGAGAAATCATTCTCAAACTTGATGATTTAGATGGTTTTCAAAAGGTTAGATGTTTCATTCACAGCTTTGACAATGACTACAAGGCCAAGGTGAAAAGTCAATATCCTAAAACACTAAAAGAAGCCATCAAGAGTGCATATATTTTTTATGATATCTTAGATAGAAAAACATCTACATATGCATCTGCACATTCAAAATTTGCATCAGAATTAATAGGGATGATAAACTTTAATGTTTCATTTAAAGAGGAGAATGCTAAGAAGCCCAAAGGGGCTAGAGAGCCACTCAAGCAAAGATCTTGCGAGAGCACTTAAGGAGAACTTATACCTTAATTGCTTAGGCCCTCATGAGAAAAAATATTGTCCTAAGCTCAAAGTAAATGGCATGATAAGAACAAGAACAAAGAAAAAGCAGTGCCATGGTGCAAATGCTTCCTTTGGAAGCTTATTTTAAACATTTGGCTATACAAGTTAACCATCAAATTTATGAGCATGAGTGTTGCTTGAGTACTACACCATAGCAACCCACATTTGGCTTCCACAAGTTGGTCATGCATGGTACGATCAATGGATGATGAGTCTGTATTTTCATGGATGATGGGTCACCTCACAACTTCATATATGTTGGTTAAGAAGCTACATTTGCCCCAAGCACCTATAGTACTCATACTTATGTTGTTTATCTCATGGATGGGAGTGACAAGGAATGTGTTGGATACAAAAGTACATGATGTTTCATTAGAAGTGTAAGGGCAGACTATGAAAATAAATTCTCAAGTTATGAACATGACTGGAGTAGATAGAGTGTTGGGCCCAGAATGGTTGTATGATTTAGGTGACTCATTGAAACATAGTTATTAGCATAACAATACTGTACTTAAGAACAATGGTGTGCATGTTTCATTACAAGGTGAGGAGAATGTTCCACCATCCCCTCTTATATGTGCAGCTAATCTTCATTTTCTAGCCAAACATAATGAAATAGAATATATCTTTTTTTGTTATGTATTGTCTCCCTTTGTTTCATTGTACAAGTCTTTGTCTTCTATTAATGATCTTGTGAATATTTCTTTACTAGAATCCAATTATAAATTAAGTACATGCTCTCTCTCTTCTCTCTATTTAAAAGATAATTCCTCACCACAACATTCTCTTATAAACTCTTCTTGTCATTCTCTACTACATGTACATAATAAGATGCACCAACTGCTTAACAAATATAACAATATATTTCCTCATGATTTGCCTCCAAGTTTACTCCCTGCTTAGTGCTAGTGAAGTTAGCAAAGTGGAAAAAAAATTGATTGATTATCTCCAATGAGAATTTATTCAATCTAGTTCTTCTCCATGGGCTTCTCCAATATTGTTGGCGAAGAAAAAGGATAGATTCATGCATATCTGCATGAACTACTGTGGTCTAAATGCAATCAAAGTAAAAAATAAGTATCCACTTCCTTGTATGGACGAGTTATTTTATTAACTTCAAGAAGCATGATACTCTACAAAGATTCAACTTGAGGTCAAGGTACTATCAAGTGTGAATACATACGGAGCATGTATCTAAAACTAGCTTTTGAATGTATTTTGGCCATTATGAGTTTTTGGTTATGCCCTTTGGCCTAACTAATGCTCCTATCATATTATGACACTTATCAATAGTGTTTTACATCCATATCTTTTTTTAAAAAATATTTTCCTGGATGATATCCTCATTTATAGTCGTTCTTTTTAAAAAACTTTAGGAAGATCTTCACTTAATCTTTGATATGCTCATGAAGCACAAAGTTTATGCTAAAGAAAGTAAATGCAACTTTTAAAATTTTACTACCTTAGCTATATCATATCTGAAGAAGATATTACAAAATGTCAAAACTATCTTATAATGGCCTCATCCTACAAATATAAAGGAGTTACAAATATTCCCTAATTTGGTAGGGATTTATCATAAGTTTATCAAAGATTATATTAAGATAGTTATTTCTATGGAGCACCAGTTGAAAGCTCAAGGCCATACTTTCTCTTGGATGAGGAACAACAAAGCAATTTTGATCAACTTTAAGTAGATATTACTACCACTCCAATCATAACTATAATGGATCCACACAAACTGCTTGTGTTGGAACGTGATGCTACTGCCACAACCATTGGAGTCATGCTACTCCAAGGGATAGACCTGTGGCAACCTAGATCATGCTCAATAGAAATTTTCTTCTTATGAACATGAGCTCTATGCATTTATCGATGTTTTAAAAATATGATGCCATTATTTATATAATGTTACATTTGAGATAGTATTTGATCAAGAGAATATCAAATGGTTTACTACCCAAAAGGATTTGAAAGGAAGAACGGCTCAATGGACTGAATTTCTTCAAGAGTTTGATTGCACACTATGGTATCACAAGGGTCAATACAATACCTAAGATTGACATTTCTCTCATTTACAATATTGGAGGGTAATCTATTAGAATTTCTACAAGGCAAATGTGAGCATGATTAGTCTTATGAAAATGTGTGGAATGTGGTTAAAAGAAGAGATCCCTCATCAAGTCATGCACAAGATGTGAATTCCACACAAGGCTCCTCTCTTACAAGTGAGCTCAATTGATCGAAGAACGTTACCATCGATGATGGGTACTTGCTTCACAAAGGTCGAATATATATACCCTCAAACTTAAATACATGGCACCAAATTCTTTCTAAGTGTCATGATAATCCTTGAGCAAATCATCCAATGATGAAAAAGACTTATGTACATATACATAAACAAATTTATTGGTTTGGAATGCATAAGAATATAGAGAAATATATTATTCAACACCAAAAGTGTCAAGTAAACAAAGCCGAACCTAAAATTAGGTGGGCTTTGACATCCTTTAGAGATTCTTAATGGCGAGTGGAAAAGTCTCTCTATGGATTTTATTATTGGACTTCTTACTACCAATTGTGGTCATGATGCCATTTGGGTAGTAGTGGATAGACTCACTAAGATGTGTATATTTATTCCAACAAATACAACTATTAAAACTCCTAAATTAGCATATCTATTTGTGGAGAATATTTATCAACTCTAGATTTCTAATCAATATCATAAGCAGTCATAATCAAAAGTTTAATATACCATTTTTGGACAGGTATGTTCAAAAGGTTAGATACAATGCTTAATCTAAGTACCACAAATCACCTCAAATGGGTGGGCAAACCAAGAGGGTAAATCAAGTTCTAGTTGATATGCTACCAGCATATATAAGCAAAAAAAATCTAATTGGAATGATTATTGACCTATATTAGAGTTTGTTTACAATACTACTAAGCATGTGACTACAAGGTTTAGTCCATTTATGCTTATGTATGGATTTCAATCTCGATCACTAGCTATGGTGGGATTAGCCAATAAGAAAATCCAACATGCCAAGACTTTCTTAAGATCATTTTGATATGGTAAAAGTAGCACACTTGAATGTTAAACAAGATGAAGTTTATTATAAGAAATATAAAATGAATATAAACGTATAGTCACTTTTGAAAAAGGTGATAAGGTCTACTTATATATTCCAGAACATTCAAGAATTTTGAAATCTTGATTGGTTCCTAAGTTATCTCCACGATATTGTGGCCATTTACAATCCTTAAACGTGTTGGTGAAGTTGCATATAAATTAGATCTACCATCCTCTGGCAGAGTCCATCCAGTCTTTCATGTTAGCCAATTGCAAAGGCAACTTAGTAATGATGATAAGTGTTACTAGGAATTATTGAACCATCTATTCAACCTCATGAACCAAAACGGATCTTGGATTTCCATGAGCATCATACACATCATCATCCTCACCAAGATTTAGTCAAGTGGAAAGATGGACTTGAAGAGGGTTCTACTTGGGAGAATATTACTCTACTCAAGAAGAGATTTCCCACTTTTTTTTTCGAGTATGAAAACTCTTTCAAAAGGGGGGAGTAATGCCAGGGCAAGGGTCATAAGCCGACATAGTCAATATGTCCCTTTACTGAACTTGAGGCCATTTGACCAAATGTTGTCAAAGTTTAGGAGAATGAAGCAACTAGCTTTTTGACCTTTCATATTTTCTAAGAAATTTGACAAATAATTTATTGTTGGTAAGTTTCTTCAATGTTGGGGTTGCTTCTTCGAGAGTTTCATTTTCTCCAAAGATTCAATTGAGCCATTACTTTCATTGTTTGAATGGACATTCGACTTTCTTCCTCTCTCACGTGTATGGGCAAGAATAAGCTCCTAAAATCACCAAATTTATCTTCCTTACTATTCATTTATTCCATGGTTGTATCTTTCTATGTTTATATGATGTTAAACATGATGGCCAACTCTCACGTAATAAATTGCATGATGCATGGCTATTCCTTTATTCACCACTAATAAACTGGTTTGAGTAATAACTTAACACATGCAATACGAAATCATTAAATGGAGTGCTCCTTTGATATCTTCATACCATAAGATTTAATGAAGCCACTATTTTCATAATCTAAGTTGGCTTTCTTTCTCTTTCAAATGTGTAGGCACGAATTAACTTCCTTCGATCACCAAGTTTGTGGTCCTCACTACTGATTTACTCCATGGCCACACATTTGTATACGTATTTGATGTTAGAAGTATTGACCACCTCTCATGGAATAAGGACGATTAAATACTACCTCGAATAGCCAGGGCAAGCAAAAATTATCTACATATATGGTTACATATAGAGCAATACAAATTTTATCATCAAATGGGCTTTGTTCCACTAATTATAAGAATCACCTCAATATCGATTGGTGCTAGTTCAAGCCTTGCCAAGTGCTCCTTTATCCTTTTGTGGTGGTAAAAGGAGTTGGCATTCAATGCTTGGGTGGTGGATGGATGAAAGCATGGGTAGGCCATATCCCACACCAAGTGTGTCTGTTGAGCACGAATTATAGGTCCAATGACATTGGAACATATGACTTGTGAACACTTTTTTTTAATGTGCAACCCATCCATCTACCTTGACAAGGGTAGAGGAGAGAGAAGAACATAGGAGAGTGATGTGGATAGATAATTAATGATGATCTTATTCTCTGTTATCTTCACTTATATATGACTTTACAATGTGTACATATACAAGGAGTGTCCGCTTGGTTATTGGCCATTTGCCTTTACCCCAACATCAGGGATTACCTTAGGAAAATTTGGTTGGCCTCTTCTTCATTACTTTCATTTGAGGAATAGCAGTCCTCGTACTCACCGTCTGAATTGCTATTTCCTAACTAATTGTAGTCATCTAGGTCTCTATTCTCAACTCTCTTTTTATCCGCAATTAGTGCCCAATTGTATGCAAGGTTTAAGTTGTGCACTTTGGTCCTTCGCCATTTTGGTCCATGTGTAATTGCCCTAAGTTGCATAAGCACGACTGCATTCTATTTTCTTTTGATTAAGTGGAATACTTAATTTATGCAATATAAAGGCACAACTCCATTACCACCCATCTTTCTTCTCACCCCATGCACTTCACAAGTTCAATATTCTACCGTTTTAAATCTGTATATATAGAGGTGAAGATATCACCTTCTACTTCCTGCTACATTCATTGTTTTACATTTCACTTTTCTAACCATTCATATTGCTTGCATATATGACACTTTCTAACATGTATTGTTTGTATATACTAGTTGATGTGGTTGACATTTGCTAACCATGTGTTGTGCAATTTGCATTCTAGCAGAGCTCACAAGGCTTCTCCTCAATTATTTTGTGCTTTTGTGAGCAAAGAGAGGTGGCCATGCTATCACACAGCCACCTCCCCTTGATCACAAAAGCATTAAAAATACCATTTTTCACATGCAATGCACCAAATCCCCTTGATCACAAAAGCATTAAAAATACCATTTTTCACATGCAATGCACCAAATACTCTGTGTATGGGAGATTAAATGTGGTTGTTTATGTGTATGCCTAGAAATGTTTGCAATGTCAATGTTTTCTTATTATGTTTTGTGTGTATGTGCATGTGTATTCAAGTGTTTCTTCCAAACATCTTTCTCTCTCCTCAAAATAAGCTTTGTGATCTTTGAGCACTCCTTTCTTGCATATTCTAGTCTTCATTACTTGTTAAGACAGACATGATAACACTTGATATGTATGGAGCCAAAGAAACCACATTAAGTATACCATCTATACATTTATATTTACATAGCAATTGATAGGAAGGCTAGCTATGCTAATTATTTCTCTTGTAATGGATTCCCTGTACACAATGCTTCTTTGCAACATTATTTAAGGAAAGTCATATCTTGCAATGATGCTAAAATATTCAGTGTCTTATTTAAGAGTAAACTCCCATCAACAGCAAATAAATAACACACATTAAATACAAGATTTAAATATAGATTTACCCATTGCTCAAACATATGGTTAGTATTAAACATTTTGCATAGAATGGTACTACACCAAAAGGTCATAGTTACCATACCATGATTCTAGAAGCTTTACAAGGGACCTAAGATCTAAGCCATTGTAAGCAAGATGAATTCTTGTCTTAACCAAACATTGAAATAGTAACAATGCAAGGAGTGAAAGATGCCATAGTACATATATGCCTCGCACAATACTATATTCACTATATTAAAAGGAAATGTCATAGTGAGATGGTGTTTATCATGAGGAGCACATGATAATGGAGGGATCGATCATATCATGAGGACCACATGATGACATGGTAGCAACAACAATTACTACTTCAATTGAGCTTAGATGTGGTCTAATGTGGCCATTGACTATTAATTTTAGTTATGGATTTTGGTTGTTTCAAAATTGATGCCATGAGGGATGAAGAGCCATGTAGGCATTCATCCATTATCACATATTAGCAAAAGGTTGGTATCACACGCGCGTCAATCAAGACATTTCCTAGCTAGCATGTGTAGCTAGTGGTGATGCTAGTGCTCATAGTAGGTGCAAAGCCGCATGCATAATTGAAGCCACATTTGGACTAGCACAAGTAGGATATATAGCAAGATTAAGATCCGATGGAGAAGAGACCCTAGGGTAGCCACCACTTTATATCTAGGAAGTTTTGCAAGTTTAAGGACTGTTGCTGACAAAAACTATGATAACAACCTTCCAATGCTTTTCATAGTGTGGGTGCTTGCCATGCTTAAAGCACATTCATTTGCTTCGTCTCCTTGCCATGCATCCACTCCATCTCCTTAATAGCCTCTTGGTGTAGACACGACACCCATCTACCTCGGTGCTACATCACACTAGCTCAAACATCCTACATCCACTGTATTGTTAAAGTACACCTATCCTTCCCCATGAACTCTTCACATGCCCATGAATTGAACACCACGTAGCACATTGCCTAACCTGTTATTGAGCAGCTGAAGTATGCCTTGAATAGAAACTTTAGTGCAAGAAGAAGAAGATGCCATGCCATGATGAAAGGAGTTTATGTGAATCAACCTTTTCCGTCCCCTTATTGACACCCACCCTCCACTTACATTCTATTGATTAGTCCTTTGTGTGACATTTGTGAATCCGACATTTGCTTTGTGCCATGGCTAAGGTCAAAGCATTGTCCATTTCTATTGTTTGCTTGTCAGTAGATTATTGCCCACCCGATCACCTATAAAAATGTGCATGTTGTACCATGTGTCCAACATCATTCACATCATGTCATTCAATTTGTTGGATTTGCTAACATCACAAACACATCCCTTTTCTTTTTCTATTTTTAAAAACTTTTTGCAAACTACCCACTCTTTTTTTACATGAATAATACATGTTGATGCACATTATGATTCTTGGTAACTTCATTTTGAACCTTGAAATATATTTTCTCCCTTGCAAATCTATGAATATGGTTGGAGAAATTGTGTGACGCCAAAATTCATGGAATTGAAGGATTGGTGCATGGTAGGCTTGTAAATCATTTGATCAAGAGTGAAGGGTTACATATAGGCATCCATCTATACTATCCATACCATGTATTGTTATATTTACATTAGGATTGAAACATTTCCCAAACTAACTACCAAACTTACATTACTCTCAAACTCACAATTATTCATTTGATCAAAGTAAAAATTTAAAATATGATCTAATCTCTCTTTTATAGGAGTGGAAAGAAATAATGTGTCTCCATTTGATGCATGCCTCTCTCTCTCTCTCTCTCTCTCTCTCTCTCTCTCTCTCTCTCTCTCTCTCCATACTAAATTCTCCCTCCATATTGGCACATCAAAAGACTTTAGCAACAAAGTACCTTAGAATTCTCATCTTGTGTTTGCTACTAAGTACCTTCTATTTTCAAGAAAGCTCGTTATGCTTTACAGGTTCAATTCTACTAGCTACTAGCTGGTATTAACAAGATTGAAGACACCTCATTTTTACCTTCATCATTTTCATGGATGATAGCAAACCGTGCTACATTTTGCCACTTCATACTTTCTAGTGCTCTAGTATTGTATTCCTACTGTCCTAATTTAATCATTACAGGTTACCATACATTTCGCCTTTGTCATTTCCTCACAGATTACGTTTTTCGCTTTCATTTCCCTTTTCACAATCTTGTACATAATATATTTTCAATTCCGCCTATTTATTGCGTCTTCCCATTGGACGAGAAAAAAGCATTTCGCAAGACTTCTGTCACGTCCTTGGTACGGCTAGCGCTGAGTAAGGCTTTATCTATCACATCATTGGTTACTGCTAGCGGTAACATGAGCGGTTGCGGCAACTGACAGCTCAAGTGGTAGGACCGCGGACGTGAAGTAAGCGGAAGAGAATAGGTACCGCATACACTGGCTGCTGCCAACTACAAGCCGAATGACACAGACGCATAGAGAGAGAGTGTGTGTGAGAGAGTGAAGAGTCCGCCATGTCTGAGCAAAACTTGCATTGTCACCATTGTGCACCTGCGAAATCTATTATGGAATGCAAGAAAGATTATGGATGTACATGTAAGACCAAACCCCCGGTGAAGTTTGCTTGCTTCCTGAACTGAAGGACGGAACCTCCTTTCTCCTTCTTCTTGGCCCTGTCTCTGTACTCTCCAGAGAAATATCTTTGAGAAGAAGCACCCAAAAAATATCCTCGGAATGACGCACGCAGGAGATCAATCTTCGAAATGATGCACGCAGGAGATCGATCTTCGAAGCTCGTTTGCCCTGCCTCATCGTAAATCTCCATGCTTGCCATGTATCGTCGTCTCAACTCGCCATTGAGCGCGCCTTTTCAATTTTCTGAACGAGCTCATCATATTTTGCTCCCTTGACTTCCGACACCACCTGACTTCGCTTGAGTATCTTGAAGGTAGGGAGTATACCGACGCCCAGAGTACTGGTGAGCGGCTGTCAATAATGAATCGTGAAGAATGTCATCTTCAAGCTGTTAAACAAGGTGCAGAAGCATAATTTCAGAGAGTTACACGGAAAAAGACCATACTTTGTTCTCGGGGACGCAGTCCAACTTCAGAAAAACGACGTCCGCATAGGCATCGGATAGGTTCAATAGCTTGGGGTAGATGAGCCGACACGGGCCACACCTGCAGGGACAAGAGGTCATCCTGTAAGCAGAGTCTCTCTCTCTCTCTCTCTCTCTCTCTCTCTCTCTCTCTGGAGATAGATTCACAATCATTGCTAGAAGTGAGAGGAACGTAGGAATCAACTATCATCAATACTGCATTCCTCGATGAACTTACTACGTTAAGATCAATGCCCATTCTGAAACAAATTCCAAATTGCTACTATAAAATCCTCTTTGGCACATATCAAACTCGCCAGTCCGAGATCCAGGTTAGACATCACTGACGAAGAAAGGAAAAGGAATCTGGAAATAACACTTACCATCGAGAATACATGTCCACAACGACTAATTTATCACCCGCGGCCTCCACAGTGGGCCAGAATGTATCCTTGTCGACATCCTTCACTCCACCTTGAGGAGTCTTGGCTGCTCTGCTGAAAAGCAATCGAGTGTTCCAATCAATCTTCCGCTGCGGCTGATGCTGGACGCAATGTTCCAGCTCCTCCTCGTCAGCGGCAGGAGTTCGCAGGGTCTCATGGGTGGGAGGAGAAGGGGGAGGGCGAGAGAGGGGGGGAGCTAGAAGCTTCTGCGCCGGCAATCGAGGTCTGGTATTAGCACTAGTGGTAGAGGCCTCACGTTGCAAAACGGCTGGGCTAATTCGAGCTGGCTGCGCGGCTAACACCACGGGATTGTTACTATGCTTGGCTGCACAGTAATGGATGGGATGATGAAGGGAATGTTGACGGGGTCCAAGAGAAGCCAGAGAGGAGTAGCTGCTACTACTGCTGCAGAACATAGCCTGAAGTTGCTCCTCGTGTAGTGGGTGACTACCACCAGATGCACGAGCGAGCTGGGCAGAGGGAAGCGTCATTGCTCGGCACGCCATCATCAGCTCTCTTCTAAGCAAGAGATCTCTGCCTACGATCTCTTCGATGGGCGAGTGTCTCACTCTCTCTCTCTCTCTGAGAGGGGGGGGAGGTGCAGAAGATGGAATTGCCTGCCACTTCTCTTCGGAGAAGTCGGCATACCCCCAAACGGTAGGTTGCAAGATCTAATATAAGTGCCGGGCCGCTGGGGCCATTGGGCTGGTGGTGAATTCTTTCGCACTTGCCTTTTGTCCTTTTTGGTTCGGGGGGCAAAAAATATCGCGGCTACTGGTCGAGCCTCATGCCTAGCACCCCCTCGCACGTGTTGTCCGGGCCCATGCCGCCAGCTGCCCCCAGATCTTACCAACGATCCACGCTGCTTTGCGATTCGAGATTCTTGTGATGTTGAAAAAATCAAATGCCCTTTATCACGCAGCCTCTCTCCACCACACGTCCGACTAGCAAGCAACTTGTGCGCGGTTCACAAACTTTCATAAACTATCATGTGACATGAACATTCACATTAGTGGGTCCTAATGGACGTTTCTTCTCTAATATCTAATTAAGTTCCAGCCGGTTTGCATAAAAACCAGGAACGGGTTTCCAAACCAGGCTTTTGGTTTTGGCCTTACAAACTAGATCTTGTAGTTTTTTATTTCAATTCACATTTCATATTATTAAGGAAAAGATAGTAAAAAGCAATCCCATCCTTGTAATGCATTAAGCACTTGCCAAGAAGTTAGGCCCCACCAAGCTTCTTACACATAACCTTGTAAACATGAGCTTTGGCTCTAAGCTTGTTGAACGTAGGTATGAGGCCATCTTTGAATGTCAAGACACCATCCGTAAGGGTGCAAAATTTTCTCTTGCCAAAGATAATGTTATTTCTACGTATCCATATAAACTTTACACTTTGCACTCTCGTAAGCTTCACGACCCTCATGGACATCTCCTCGTTAATTCTGTCTTGGTCAACAAAGAGAGTAGTTTTGAGCTTCACCTAACCACTTCTTGATGGAGCTCCAAACTAGTGTTACTTTTACACAATCCTAAAACAAGTGGGCCATTATTTCTTCCTTCCTATTACATAACGGGCACATTGAAGAGCCAGGGATCTTATCAGCCAACATGTCTCTAGCACATAGCTTCATCATCAAGAACTATCATAGCATCAAGTTGAGTCCAAGTGTTGGAGTAGAGTGCTAGACTCTCTTGACCCCCTTCTGCCATGTTCTCATCCTAGATAGACAAAAAATTTCTTTCGTAGGGTGCAAACTCAAGGATGGCCAACTTTCGTCTCTATCAATGAAGTCAATCCTATTAGAGCCACATAAAAGCTACCTAACGTGGCATCTCTTCCCATGCCCAATCCACCAGCAATTAGCATATATATTAATTGGTTGCTAACTAGCAATGACATAAATCATCGATCGATCTTCATTCATCTTCTAGAGAACACTTAGCATCCACTCTTCTCCCAATTCTCCAAACGGAATGAGGTAGGGGATCCTAGATGTCAAATCATTTGGAAGCTACTTGTTGTTGGATATTTTGCTACTGCTCAATCCACCAATAGCGAGCATATATTTAATTGGATGCTTACTAACAATGACCTTAGTCATCAATGAATCTTCTCTCGTCTTTTTAAAAACTATTAGCATCCACTCCTCCTTGTCTTTCATCTTCTAATGCTGTGCAATCTATTCAATTCCCCACGATGGATAAGTGAGGGGATCCCAAATGTGAGATCAACTTGGAGTTGCATGTTCTTACATCTCTTTCCAATTCTCAATCCACCAATAATTTGCATATATCTAATTGATGTTCTTTGTTCTTCTAGAGAGCCCTTAGAATCAACTCCTTCTTGTCTTTTATATTCTAATGTAGCACAATCTGTTCAATTTCCTAAAAAGAATGAGTGAGGGGATCCCAAATGTTCGACCCACACCTCTAACCTTTTGTATGCATTTCTTTTGCTTTCTCTAACATGGGGACAAAGGATCCTCAGATGATATAGGGATACCCAAGTACTTTCTACAAAAGGGGAGTCCATTTTCCTACCTTTATCAACCCCCCTCGGCCCCAAATTGAGGTCTTCTATGATTGATCACCATGCTTTAATTAGTACCATGAGCAACCTTTTTGAAAGGGGAATTTGAAGTTGGAGCTATGTGTTGCACAAAACATCCTCTTAGCAATGATTGGGGCATACTTTGCCCATGATTTGTGCAATAGATATCCAATGTGAGATATTTAACCTTCTAAAGAGATAGAGGCTTAGATTTCTTGCCTTCTTGACTAGACTCATCAAGCCCAACCCTCCATCTTCCTTGTCTATGATCACCATTTCCCCATGGGATTGAATGCTAACCTTACTTCATATTCAAATCCTACAAGGATTCTTGAAAAAGCCTCTCCACATCATCTGAAGAGTTCTTATTGAAATGAAGAGTTGAGTCAACAAACATAGTGGATGAAAATATAATACCTTTAATGACAACTAACTTATCAACCAAAGACGGGGAGACAGGACTCCACTTTTCCACCTTCCCCTTGACTTGGATATATAAGCAATGGAATCTTTGATTCATAGTTCCCATGGGACACCTCAGGTAGTATCAGAAAATCTCAAATGTTGAATCAACTTAAAACCATATTGAAGGAGCTATTGTTGATTATCATTCCACCCTACAAGAACGATTTCATTATCAGCTAACTAGTGATAGAGGCTAAGAGCTCATGAAACTCTTTGTATGGTTGTAGAAGAGAGCTAACCAACAATTTATATGCCATGAAAATGCTAGTATTGTCATTAGCAAAGCACTATGTTGCAAATGTATTGCTATTAGGAAGCTAGAGTCTTCTAATTGATCCATCCCAAGTTCTCTTATCAACTTTCCTAAAGAGTGGGTGGTTAGTGATTAGGGAAAATAGCATTGGGGAAAGATGATAGCCTTGTTGTATAGATCTCCTTTAAAAAAAAGATGTTGAAACCATCCCATAGATACTTACATAAGGATGAGCATACGTGAAGAGTACCCTAGTAATTTTCATGAATACAATGCCAAGTCCCATGGCTTATAAGAGAGGACCAACTAACTCTATCATACACCTTATCAAAGTCCATATTCACTAGAACACAATTAGTTCGAGAACTTAGAGCAAAGTCCATGGAGAAGACAAGATTCAAGATGGCATCCTAGATCTTCCTCCCATGAATAAAGTCATATTGGTGAGAATGGGCAGCCTTTCAAAGGAGAAACTTAACCTTTACTTATGTCCATAGTTTTAGGAACAAGCTTGATCAACCCTTTATTAAATTCCTCCAAAGTCAAACTAGTCGAATGTCCACAATTGGGCATGTCCAGCATGTCATGGGACATACAACCCACAACTTCTAAAATATATCTACTAGGAGACCGTCAAGTTCCAATGACTCCCATGTTTTATGGAGCCTACAACAAACTTCACGTCCTCTTTAATTAAAGGCCTTTACCATTTTAGCACAAAGAGAGGGGGTTGATTCTTCAAAGAGACACTTAAGTTTGGAATGATACTTATAACAACCATATGAACCAACTATAGCAACAAGGTGCCTCTTAAAAACTTGCATGAAACCATGGTCATTTGTTTAAATCTATAATTTCATCTTTGAAAAAGTAATTGTGTCCCTCTTATGCTTGATCTTTAAAGCATTGAAGAAGGAGGGTGTGTTGATGCATCCCGCATTAGTTCCCATGCAATCTTTAACTATACTTTTGAAACTTTAACATGCAAAATTTCTTTATGGTAAAGGTAACATTTAACTTATTGCAAAAGTTGATGGGTCATAAGGATCACCAAGATCAAGACAAGTAGCACAACAATACTTCTCAATACATGATATAGTCCCTGTGGAGTTTCATGTAAGATTAGATTGATTTTTCCATGATTCTTAGTGATAGCTACTATAGGATTTGAGAATTTAAGCAATCAAAAGTTAGGGGTGAGGTCAGTCCTTCTAGCCAAGAAACAAGTCTTTTTAAGGGCATGGACAAAGCTATCATCACCAAGAAATGAAACATTAAAGTGAAAACATGTTCAACCATTCATGGTCACACTATAAAAAATAATCTCATAGTATACGTTAGAAGGATGTGATTTTAAGAGGCAATATCACCAAGAGATCTCATTTTGTACCCTCCACCAATCTACCAAGTACTATGACTGGCATAAGCCATTCCAATTGAGCTACTTGCCAAGTATTGCAAGTATGCTTACCATTCCTAGTGAAGAATATATCAAATCCATCACCTTTGATGAGTGCAAGATTGTGGTGCAAATGTGTGCAAACACAATCTTCCTAGGAGGATCTCTCTTCCCATCAATATGCAATTGCTACCATGGGATTAGTCACATTAACACTTGTTATATTCCAATCATTGACTAGTCTAGTCATCATCTGCCCCATATTTACTTTTAATTGGCTCCATTTCACGGCATAAGAGATGTTTAATGTAGAAATAATAATATTACCATGTCACACTGACATGGATATAAACGAGAGAGACATGTAATATTTCACATCTTTTTGGAACATTAATACATTATTGTCTCTCACCTTACCTCCTTGTTCACAGCTTCTATGGCTTCTCTTCTCTTTCAATCTTTTTGTCTTCTTTTCTAGTATTTCTCTCTCCTTGTCACTCTCTTTCTCTCTCTTTTGCACTTCTTCTCTCATTGTAAGAGGCTTCTCTCTCCTCTTTCTCTCTCTCCAATCCTCTTCTTGACACGTGGTATCAGAGCTTTGGTCTCTGATCCATTTTCTCCTCTTTTTCTTCATATTCAGTCCTAATTTTCATCATAAAAACCAATTTCAGACAAGTATTATAGGTACAAGGCATGGATAGTGACTGTAGTGGCTTGTAGGACATGTATAGTTGGGAGAAGGCTAAATCCAAATATCTTTGGAATAGATACGGCAGTGGATGGACAAAATAATAGGTCGTCATCATCAAATTTTCATGCAATTTTGAAGGTGACATGGTCAAATAGGAGTTAATCGAGGGACTTAAGAGAAACAAATTGTTGTTACTTTTTAGGAAAGAGCTTCTTCTTCTTCATTTTTGAGATATCCATGGAACCTTCAACCCTTCAACCTCATCTTTCTCCATGAATCTTGCTTCTCTATAAAGTACCCGCCTTGATTACGTGATGAGTAACATTTTAGTAGTCGCCCAGAGTTTACCTTCCAGCCGTTGCCATCTGTACTCTAACTAGAATGATCCAACTTTTTTTGCTAGTTAACCCTAGGTCTACCCTCTACAGGGGAAGCATCCTGTTGTTACCCACGGAGAACTGACCTAAAGGTTCCTAATTGACCTAACAATCACCTATCCAACTAGCTCACATCTGGAGGTGTCCTTCGAGAGGCTTCTTGTCCGGAAGGAGTGATTGCCATTACCCTTGGTTCATGGAGTACAATGCTTTTTTCAAGTAGTATACTAAGGATTTATGGAATCCCTAGCAGTGCTCTGGCACAACCATCATACCTTTCCCCTAAGATAATTTACAATTCAGTTCCTCAGACTAATTCCTAGGTAAGTCAATGAATTAGCCCTTCCTAGAGTTTCTTCATAGAGTTTCTTCATAGCGTTTGTTTTTGGGAAACCTCTGGCACAACCATCATACCTTTCCCCTAAGATAATTTACAATTCAGTTCTCAGACTAATTCCTAGGTAAGTCAATGAATTAGCCCTTCCTAGGTAAGTCAATAAATTAGCCCTTCCTAGAGTTTCTTCATAGCGTTTGTTTTTGGGAAACCTCTTGGCCAACTGAGACCGCCCTACCATAGGATTGGATTCATCGGGAATCCATCCATCCGCTTCCCTCTATGAAGTTTCTTAGTTATCTAATTACCTACCACATTACGTGAAACATATAAAAACAACTTCTTTAATTAAAAATCCCTTTATGCATAGTTGTTCTTTTACGTAATTTACTCATGGACATACAATCAGAATAAAACAATTTCACTTGATTATATTCCATAATGTGTGTCCTCCTGCCCATACATGAGAAAAATTGCAATTTCATGTGTTGCCTCATCCGGTGCATCTACACGTCACCAAGATCAAATCCACCTATAGCTAGCATTTTTAGGTGTCCCAAGTCGAACTCTGGCCATACACAGGGGACCAAGTAGTTCTTAGGTGTGTAAAGGATTTACTAGCCAGAGCCCCCTTGGCACCCTTGCCACCTCCTACTTAATACGATCCCTACTGGGAGGCCTCTCGCCATCGTAGTTGGTCCATGCTTTCGCGGCAGCAAAAACATCCCTTCTTAGTATGGGGATTTAGCAAGTGTCCTTGGGGGAGCTATAGGGCACCTCAATTTTTATATGTTCCAATACTTAATTCAATCAGGATCTAATTTAAAAAATCACAAACAAGATTGATGTGTTCAAGTAATTATGACTTCAAACAATCAAGCAACTTTCAAGTGATGATTAATCTCGTAGCAATCGACCCCTTGAGTTTCACGCAGTGAGCTCTTCCCCTTGGAATTAAACTCGGGTATCTAGATTTTGGGGCCTCTAACTTCTCAGTTTAAGGTTTATGATGACATTCTTGTAACCCAAGTTTCTTGGCCTTAAGTCAATTTCTTCAACTTAGAGATATTCCCGGTCTTTAAAATCTTCTATTATCAAAGCTTCTAGATTAAAAATATATCCTTGACTAATTTCTTCAGGGTTTCATTCTTAATAAATTTGTGTTGAAAATTTCCTTATGATTTCTCTTGAGTTCTAGGTTTTCGTAGTTTTCCTAATAGTTTCTAGCCTATAAGATGTTTTAATAATTTACCGAATGAATACTCTAAGATTGCAGTATTTCTTAAGAAACTTATCTTATTTCTATTGAATTCGGATAGAAATTTTTAGAAAAACATGTGGTATCGCGATTGGTAAAGGGTTGTTATCTACGCTCGTGACTCCGTTAGTGACTCCTATGCTTGCAATTCCAATTGTTTCCTCCATGTTAGTAGGGTCACTCGCGATTCCTACTTTTGAATTCTTTTTCTTTAGGGCCATGATGGAAATATGATTCGTAGAAGAAGAAGAACGTGACAGTTGTTCCGACTAGCAAAGGTGCAAGACTCTTGATGATGATGATGGTTATTGTGGGATTCGATGATGTAGGCCTCACGGATGGTTCTTCTTACCTTGTGGAGAGCAATACTTCTCTCTCTCTCTCTCCTTGGCAAGTAAGGTTAAGAATAAGAGTAGCTCTTTCTCTAGTATAGAGCAAAAATGAGAGAATAGGTATGATCTCTCTCTCTCTCTAGTAGACAGAGTAGGGACGAGAGTAGAGGTATGACTTCTAACTAGATTGATAGAATAGGATAGAGTTCTTCAGTGCCTTCTCTTCTCAGATTAGAGTAGAAGGGGATGAGAGACCTTCAGCGTATCCCCTCCTTAGGTTGAATGAAATGATGTCTCCTCATCCCGTGGAATAGAGTCTCCTCCTTCTCGATCAGCATCTCGTCCTCGTCAAGATTGCTCTTGTCTATCTCTTTGGTCATCCCATGCCCTCAATTTATAGTTTTGCAGGGGGGTCACTGATCAAAGCACATTTGCTTTACATGTAATTTATTTTAAGGGGAGAGGGGGGGGGAAGTTATTATCCCTCTCAGTCTATAATCATGATGATGCTAACGTTCGTGATGAGGAGGATCTGACACTCGTGAGGATGTTGACGTTCACAATGATGAGGTCGTGCTGAATACGTCATCGTTTGGCCATTTTTTCTTCTTTCTTTTAACGAAAAAAAAAGCTTACGTAATACGTAAAACGTTACATCCTCTTCCCCTTAGAGGAATCAAGATGTCCTCATCTCAAGAGAAGTTGGGGGTATTGTTTACGTAGGGTTTCTTCATCAATCCAAGTGGTAGCCTCCTCTGGATAATCCCTCCACTGGATTAGATATTCTTTAAGGGTCATATTCCTAAGGATTCTTTCTTTTACATCCAAGATTCTATTAGGTTGTAGTTTAAGTAATCCTTGGCTTGGCATTACAACTTGTTGATAATTAAGAATATGATTAGGATTAGGTACACAGGGCTTCAAGAGACTTACATGGAATGCATCATGAACTTTTAGGGTTTCAAGAAGTTGCAGCTTATAAGCATTAGGTGCAAGAGCCTTTATGACTTTGTAAGATCCACAATATCCTAGGCTTAGCTTCTTGAATTTTCCCAAGGATAAAAAACTCCTCTTTGGGTGTACACGAATAAAAACCTTGTCCCCTTCTTGGAAGATTCACACTTTTCTCCCTAGATTAGCATAGGCTTTCTGCCGATCCTTGGCAGTTTGTATATCTTGCTTGATGGTTTTGACTTGTTCGTCCATCTCTTCAAGCATCTTCTTAGAAGCTTCAACCTTCAAGGTAGGGTCGGAGAAATTTAGCGGAGTTAGGCATTAGAGCTTGAAATGGGGTCATCTATGGGCATATTGTTGTGTACCAAGAGCTTCAAATAAAGTCATATTTAGATCTGGTTGAGTGAAGATCCACTTAAGACTTTTATGGTCGATTAACAGTGAGAACTACTTCTCGAGCAGATAATGTCTCCATAACTTAAGGGCATGGATAATTGTAAGTAATTCCAGGTCATGAGTAGCATAATTTCTCTCATGAGTCTTCAATTTTCTAGAGGAATATGCTACTGGATGTCTTTCCTATATGAGTACACATCCCAAAGCAATAGAGCTTGCATCAGTCACCACTTCGAATTCGTTGCTAAGATCAAGTCGTTTGAGGATTGGAGACATGACTAAGCTTAGCTTGAGTCTGTCAAAGCTAGACTATTCAACTTGGGTCCATTTAATGGCAACCTGCTTCTTGAGTATGTCGGTGACGGGTGTAGCAATCAAAACATAATTCTTGATAAAGATCCGATACCATCATGTTAAACCCAAAAAGCTACGAACTTCACTTACGGTGCTTGGAGGCGGCTAGCCTTGTACATCCTTGACCTTGACCAGATCTACTGAAATTCCTTCTACTGAAACTATAAACCCTAAATACTTGATTTTCTTCTCGAAGAATGCACACTTCTTCTTCTTAGCATGCAGCTTGTGAGTTCGCATTGTTTCAAGAACTCTTTGCAATTGTGACTCATGACTTCCTTCATCCTTGGAATATGTTAAGATGTCATCAAAGAATGCAAGGATGAAATCATCAAGATAAGGTCTGAATGTATCTTGCATTAATCTATTGAAGGTAGCAAGGGCGTCTGTTAATCCAAATGACATTATGATAAACTCATAGTGGTTGTACATTGTGCTAAAAGCATTTTTTGGAATATCTTCTTGCTTGATCGTGATCTAGTAATACCCTAATCTGAGATCAATCTTGGAGAAAATCTTCAATTCTTGTAGTCAATCAAGTAATTCACGTCGATCCTTGGAATCTGATACTTATTCTTGATCGTTACCTGATTTAGCACTCGATAATCAATGCAGAGGTGGGGATTCCCATCCTTCTTCTTCTTAAATAACACCGGAGCCCCAAGGTGAGTTACTGGGTCTAATGTATCCCTAATCTAAGAGTTGTTTGAGTTGTTCCTTTAGTTCTATGGCTTCCGGAATGGACATTTGATATGGTCGATTTGCAAATAGTGCAGTTCCTGGTACTAGCTTGATTTTGTGGTCGACTTCTCTTTGTGGTGAAAGTTTAGTTAATTCTACAGGAAATACATCAGTATATTCCCTAAGCCATGGCGATGCATCTTTGACTTCTTTATCATGTTTAGTCTTATTTAATTTGATTAGGTGTACAGGTGAGCCTTTTCTTAAACCTTTAACGATTCGAGAAGCTTTCGCTAATTGAATCTTTGGTTTCCCTGCTTCTCCTTGTGTGGTCACTTGTTGTCCTACAAGATTCAAGAATGTTACTTGGCCCTTTTCACAATGAATATGAGCATCATTGGGAACTAACCAATCCATTCCTAACAAGTACTCATAGGTTCCCACTGTCAAGATTGTGGGAGAGAAGGAAGGAGTCTCACTTGTAGCTTTCTTGCTTGCACAATGGAGGAATACACACAAGGGTGGAGGCTGAAAACAGTTTTCCTCTTCTTAGTTGTGTAAGCCAAAAGAACTCTAGTACATAGAAATAGAAGAACCCTATATATGGGTCTCAAACCAAATTCAACTAACTAAGGTGGCATATTAATTGAGCCACGAACTAGAGTAGATAAGGATAGTTGTCATCTAGCTATTATTCATGGGCAGTATACCAACCGCATCTGCAACAACTGACAAGTCGATGACATAAATGCACAACGGTCACCCTGGCCTATCACGAGTGGAGCTTGATATCTCAACACTTCCCCTCGAGCTCAATCCCAATTCCTACACGCCAAGAAGGTCTCTAAACTTGCGCAGCTTCTCTGCGCCCAATGCCTTCGTGAATATGTCAACTACCTGATCCTCTGTGCTGACATAAACTAGATCAATAAGACCTAGTAAAACCCTCTCCCGCACATAGTGATAATGCACCTCAATGTGCTTTGTTCTGGCATGATAGACTGGGTTATTTGCCAAGTGTATACTACTCATGTTGTCACAATAAATGAAAACTGGCCCATCTGTGGGCTGATGCATATCATAAAGTAGCTTATGCAACCAAGCTACCTCACATGCAGCCATTGCTACACCCCTATACTCAGCCTCTGTGCTCGACAAGGCAACTGTAGGCTGTTTCTTGCTGCTCCAAGTGACTGCAACACTCCCAAAAGAGAACACATACCCACTGGTAGATCGTCTATCAGAAATACTGCCAGCCCAATCAGCATCAGTGTATCCATGCAACTGTATCTGAACCCCAGTCTCATAAAGTAGTCCATACTGGAATGTGGACTTCACATACCTGAGTATGCGTCTAGCTGCATCCAAATGCGGTTTCCTTGGAGCCTGCATAAACTGACTTACCAATCCAACAACATAGCTCAAATCTGACCTGGTAATAGTCATATAAATCAAACTTCCTACTATGCATCTATACATAGTAGGGTCTTCCTGAAGCTCACCTGCATCTGCGCTGAGCTTCACATTCTGCTCCAAAGGAACTGAAATATGCTTACAGCCTGTCATCCCATATTTGGACAGCATGTCCAATCCATACTGCCTCTGTAAGAGCCGTATCCCACTTGGTGATCTAATCACCTCAATGCCCAAGAAATAATGCTGCTCTTCCAAATCCTTCATCTCAAATTTTTGCTTCAATAGCATTTTCACATGAAGGATATCTTCATCACTGTCACCTATCATAATCAAATCATCAACATAAATGACAAGTAGCATAATACCTTTCTCTGTTTTTCTCACATAAAGTGAGAAATCTGCCTTGGAAATCTGAAAGCCAATAGTGACAAGATACTATCCTATCTTGCCAAACCATGCTTTAGGTGCTTGCTTCAAGCCATACAAGGCTTTCTTCAACCTGCAAACAAACACAGGATGAACATCATGCACATAACCTGCTGGCTGCTCCATATATACTTCTTCTTGCAAATCACCATGTAAGAAAGCATTCTTTACATCCATCTGATGTAAAGACCATTCCTTTGATGCAGCCATAGCAATGACTGCTCTTACGGTTTCCATCCTTGCAACCGGACTGAATGTTTCTTCATAATCAATGCCATATGTTTGTGCATACCCCTTGACTACTAATCTTGCCTTGTATCTATTCACAGAACCATCTGCATTGTGCTTCACCTTATAAACCCACTTACAGCCAATTGCATTCTTACCTTTAGGCAAAGGTACCAATGCCCACGTAGCATTTGCTTCCAAGGCATCCATTTCTTCATCCATGGCTTTCTCCCATTTTTATTTTCCCATGGCTTGCTCAAAAGAAGTGGGTTCTAGTTCTTGTATCACTTTGACCATATAGGCATAGTGAATGGCTATAAATCCATCATATTTCAGCCTATCCACAGGATACCTAGCTCTGGTAGACCTACATAAAGTAGGTTCACTCCCATGTGCTCTTAAAACATCCCTGGTCTTCCTTACTCCAGGTTGAACAATAGAAGGAATACCCAACTCATCATCAATGCTTTGTTCTGAGCCACTGGATTCACCATCCACATAAGAGTGACCTGCATTCACATCAAACATGGGCTGATCTACCTTCTATTTTCCTTTTCGTGATACCTGAATACCACTATCTGCATTTCTTTGAGAAGATTCTCCTGATCTCAATCTGCCTGTCCATGGCGAAGAATGCAAACCACTGCTAGAGGACGCTCCAGATCCACTAATATTTTGTGATTGCTGCTGTGAATTCTGTGCAGCATTACCATTTTGTGCATCTACATCATCAATCACATTTACTGGTTTATACCAGCTACTCATCTCATCAAAAACAACATCTCTGCTCACTGTAAACTTACGAGTAGAAGGGTTATAGCATCTATACCCTTTCTGCTTCTGCAGAGAGTAACCAATAAAGATGCACTTCTCAGCTTTTGGATCCAACTTGGATCTGAACTCATCTGGCACATGAACATAGGCAATGCAACCAAAAATCTTCAAATGAGAAATATCTGGTTTCCTACCAGTGTACCTTTCCTCTGGAGTCATCCCATGTATTGCTGCAGTGGGAGTTTTGTTCATTATGTAGACTGCTGTAGCAACTGCTTCAGCCCAGTAAAAATCTGGCAAGTCTTTTTCGTTGAGCATGGCACGAGATACCTCTCCAATATGCCTGTTTTTCCTTTCTGCAATTCCATTTTGTTGTGGGTTATGACTGCATGAATATTGCTGCTTTATGCCATGCTCCTGCAGGAACCTTGCAAACTCATTTGAGAGGTACTCTCCCCCTCCATCTGACCTTAGGCATTTTATTTGCAGGCCTGTTTCTTTTTCAACCATAGCTTTAAGAGTTTTAAAATGCCCAAAAACTTCACTTTTATTTTTCATAAAATACACCCAAACTTTTCTGCTATAGTCATCAATAAAAGTGACAAAATAATGACAGCCTCCAAGAGATGCAGCTTTAGTAGTCCACACATCAGAGTGGATTAATTCCAATGGCTTCTTACTCTCTTGAACATGTCTAGGAAATGGTTTCCTTGTCTATTTTCCAAATTGGCAGGCTTCACATACCTTATGCATTTCTGCAACCTTGAATTTAGGCAATCCTGCAACAATATTTTGGGCCTGCATTGATTTAAGTCGCTGTACATTAACATGACCAATGCGTTTATGCCAGATATTAATATCTGCAACTACACCGGTCCCATGTGCAAACATTGCTACACTCAATTCAGACATGTTTGCATCCAACGTAAACATTCTGCTCTTCTTCTTTCCTTTTGCTATCAAGCGACCTTTATTTTTCATATCCTCAACAAAGCATCCATGAGAGTTAAATCTGACCTGCAAGCCCTGCTCAACCATTTGACCAACAGAAACTAGGTTCTTGGTGATATTCGGGACATGAAATACATCCGATAGGTATTTCTTTTTCCCATCGTGCATAGACAAAGGAAATTTTCCAATCTGCACAATAGGATGTGCAGTATCATCACCAGTCTCCACAAATCCTGGTTTTTCCATTTTTCTTGCATCCTGCATCCATTCTGCATGACCTGTCATGTGGTTTGATGCACCTGAGTCAACATACCACACATCGTTTCTTTCTTCTGCACTTGTCATAGAATTGGTCATGTGCTGCACCATAAACAAATGCTCATTTCTGTCATCACCCTGTCTACTAGAAGATGCATAATTCCCTTGTTGCAATTTTCCATTCATGATGTCATTCTGCTTTTTATAGCAGTCTTTAGCCATATGACCCATTTTACCACAGTAGTAGCATTCAACATTGCTGTTTGCATTTTGGCCTCTTTGCCATCCACCACGATCTCTTTGGCTCCCCCTACTTCTAGAGTTACCACGTCCTCCTCCATAGGACTGGTTTTCTTGAGTTTGCTGCATATTCTGATTTCTACCACGGCCTCCAGATCGGCTTCCTCTACCTCTGCCTCTACCTCTTCCAGCATTTGAGTAGAAGACAGTTTCTTTTGAAGTTCCTCCTGAAGAAGATGCACCACCATTTCTCTACTCCTCAGAAATTAGAAGAGCAATCAACTCCTCAAAATTAGGAAATCTTTCACGAACTGAAATGGATGTCTGAAACTGTGCATAATCCTTTCCTAGACCATTCAAGGTCACAGAAACTAAATCATCATCTTCCACTGGCGACCCAATGGAAGCAAGTGCATCTGTAATCTTCTTCACCTTCATGTGGTAGTCATTGATGCTCATATTTTCTCTTTGCACATTATGCAACTCTTGCTTGAGCTGCATTTTCCTGGCTTGCGTATTTGTGCTATACATTTTTTACAAAGTATCCCATGCCTCCTTTGGCGTACTTGCATCTTGAATATGCACAATCATAGAGTCTGAAATGTTGATAGACAGCCAGTACATAACTTTCCTGGCTCTCTCATGCCATGCTTTAAATGCCTGCATTTGCTATTGATTGGGAACATCAGGAAGAACTGGTTCTTCTTCATTTCCTGCAACAAATTCCCAATATCATTTTCCCATAAGGAAATTCGTCATTCTAAACTTCCATGCTTGGAAGTTGTTCTTGTCAAGTTTTTCAGTGACAATCTGTGAAAGAGAATCAGACGCCATTACAGAATACTGCAAAAAAAATTTGTTATTGCAAAGAACACAGCTTCAGCCTCACAAGGGCAAATCTGCAAAACTGACGAAAGTGGTATTTGACTACACAGTCACTTCCTAGTGACGATTTTGCATCAACAGGCAAAAAGGATGATTCTGTAACTCCCAATGTCTCTGCGCATAGGCATACGATGCAATTTCTACAGTAACTTTTCACCGACCTATAGAATAGTGATTGCACAGCATAAAACTGGGCCTTTTCCTGAGTGCGTACAGAAAACTTCCACCTCCAAAACAGGCCTCGAAATGGCCTCAAATATAAAAAACAGGGTCACCAAGGGTTAAAGCCCTTGCTCGCAGCATATATTGCCCTCTTGCTTCACCACGAAGGGCGTCTCAATCTGAGACAATGCACTCTTGCACTTTCCGGCTGTGCTACCTGCAGAGACTTCCTCCCAAAACGAAAAATGAAGGCAACACTGGTCCTCTTACCAGAACACCGCGAACTTGGTTTGCTTTCTTGAGCTCCTTATCACGAACAAGGCTCTGATACCATGTCAAGATTGTGGGAGAGAAGGAAGGAGTCTCACTTGTAGCTTTCTTGCTTGCACAATGGGGGAATACACACAAGGGTGGAGGCTGAAAACAATTTTCCTCTTCTTAGTTGTGTAAGCCAAAAGAACTCTAATACATAGAAATAGAAGAACCCTATATATGGGTCTCAAACCAAATTCAACTAACTAAGGTGGCATGCTAACTGAGCCACGAACTAGAGTAGATAAGGATAGCTGTCATCTAGCTATTATTCATGGGCAGTGTACCAACCGCATCTGCAACTGACACGTCAGTGACATAAATGCACAACGGTCACCCTAGCATATCACGAGTGGAGCTCGATATCTCAACACCCATGCTCATCGCTTTGAATTGCATGTTGGTCTAATTGCCACCCAGATTAAACTCCACCTTACTTGTCTGTTGTATTGAGGAAACTTCTTTTCCATAAGCTAACTCAACTATTAGTCCAGGTGCATGCATTGTATATATGCCTAGTTTTCTAGCACACCTTGGTGATATGAATGAATGTGTGCTTCCATAATCAAACAAAATTTAAAAGGATTTGTCATTATAGGTTGATGGTGTTTGAACCATTGAGAACTATCGATTTGGTCCCTTCTTATTGAGCGAGGCGTGAATTCTCGCTCTCTCCATGTCGGTTTCCAAAGTGAGATTTTCATCATCTTCTACTTCCTTGAGGGTTATGCTGGCAACTCTTCCTCTATTTGTGGCTATTCAACTCTAGTTGTGGCTATTCAACTCTGGTTGTTACAAAACTTGCTTTGCCATTTGTTCTGTCCAATTTTTGGGCATCGCCTTTTGATGTGGCCAAGTTCGTTACAATAAAAACACTTGAAAGTATCCTTATTACCGCAAGTAGAAGGAATAAAGTTTCCCACCACAAATGTTTTAGCCTTCTTGCTATTAAGAGATTGGAATTGACATTGTATTTTTTCATAGCCCTTAGAGATATTTCTATTTTAGAACTTATTATTCAAAGGCTTACTGTTTCTTGGTTTGGACTAGAGTTCTTGTACAATCGGTCTTGCTCTTATCAATGTGTCTTGGAGGTCGGATGGACGCATTGCTTCAAGTCGTGTGTTCAGGGGATCATCCAATTCGTGGAAAAACTTGGATACTTACTGCACAATATCCATAGACGGTGCATACTTGAGTAGTGTTACAAACTTCGAGTAATAGGCTTCCAGTGTCATTCCAAGTTGCTTTAAACCAAAGAATTCATTCATCTTTTGCGTGCGGTATGCTGGCATGAGATACCAGCCTCGCATTGCATCCTTTAATACATCCCAACTAATAGACACTTTAGAGATTCCTTGGTCTTTACACCATTTTTTCCACCAAATTCAGGCTTCTCCTATTAGCTTTTACTTGCTGATCATTGCTTGATTAGCTAGGCTAATTCCAACAACAATGAAATAATCTTCCATGGACTCAACCCATATTTCTACTTCAGCCTCGATGTTTTTTCCTTGGCCATCAAACTCAAGTAGTTTGATTTGCTTAAGAAAGAACTTCTTTTCTTGGATCTTAGCAGCATTAAGGGTAGGAACAACTTCCTATGATCATAAGATTTTCTCTAGTCAGCTCTATGAATGTTATCATACAATTTCCTCGTATTTTTCAAAAAGAGAAATCATTTCAAAAGGATAGAAATACTTTCTATTAAATTTTCAAAAAAGGTTACATCATGATAGAGTTTTTCGAATTAACTTAAGGAATTTAACCATGGATTTCATATATATCTACTAACTCATAATTTTTTTGTTGCTAGAATGGTAACCGATTTCATATTCAATGGATAGACAAAGTAATTTCTTTTTTCGTAGGGAGAAAAATACATGGTTTATTTGCGATGGCTAGTTATTTGGGAAAGAGGATTTCCCTAATACAATCTAAGCATGGCATTTGGATACATGCATTGGGTAATAATCGAGCCTTGAAGAATGGATATCTAAAAATCAGTACATGGCAGAAAACATCTCACATCTCAAGCTACAATTACCAAGTTTTTGATTTCTTTTGGCTCTGATGCTAGTTGTAACGTACCCATCTTGATTACGTGATGAGTAATGTTTTAATACTCGCCCAGAGTTTACCTTCCAGTCGTCGCCATCTATACTCTAACCAGAATGATCGGATTTTGTCAGGCTAGTTAACCCTAGGTCTACCCTACAGGGGAAGCATCCTACTGTTACCCACGGAGAATCGACCTGGAAGTTCCTAATTGACCTAATAGTCACATATCACCAACTAGCTCACATCCAGAGGTGTCTTTCGAGAGGTTTCTTGTCAGGAAGGAGCGACTACCATTACCCTTGGTTCATCAAATACAATGCTCTTTTCCAGTAGAAGAGTGAGGATTTATGAAATCCCTAGCAGTGCTTTGGCATAGCTCCTGTACCTTTTCCCTCGATAATTCACAGTTCAGTCCTAAGACTAAACCCTAGGTAAGTTGGCCCTTCCTAGATTTTCTTCCTACCGTTTGTTTTTTGAAAACCTCTTGGCCAATTGAGACCACCCTACCATAGGACTGGATTCATCAGAATCCATCCACTCGCTTCCCTCTATGAAGTTTCTAAGTTATCTAATTACCTACCACATTACGTGAAACATATAAAAACAAGTTCTTTAATTAAAAATCCCTTTATGCACAGTTGTTCATTTGCGTAATTTACTCACAGACATACAATCAAAGTAAAACAATTTCACTTGATTGTATTCCATAATGTGTGTTCTCTTACCCATACAAGAGAAAATTTACAATTTCACATGATGCCTCATCCGACGCATCTGCATATCACCAAGATAAAATCCACCTATAGCTAGCATTTTTAGGTATCCCAAGTAGAACTCATGCCATACAAGGGACCAAGTAGTTCCTAAGTGTGTAAAGGATTTACTAGCTAGAGCCCCCCTAGCACCCTAGCCACCTCCTACTTAATACAATCCTTGCTGGGAGACCTCTCGCCATCGGTGTCGGTCCATGCTTCCGTGGTAGCAAAAACATCCCTTCTTGGTATGGGGATTCAGCACCTATCCTTGGGGGAGGTATAGGTCTCCTCAAATTTTATCTGTTCCAATACTTAATTCAATCAAGATCTAATCTAGAAAATCACAAACAAGATTGATGTGTTCAAGCAATTATGACTTCAAACAATCATGCAACTTTCAAGTGATGATTAATCTCATAGCCACACAATGAGCTCTTCCCCTTGGAATTAAACTTGGCTATCTAGAGGGTATCTAGATTTTGGGGTCTCTAACTTCTCAGTTTAAGGTTTATGGTGACATTCTTGTAACCCAAGTTTCTTGGCCTTAAGTCAGTTTCTTCAACATAGAGATATTCCCGATCTTTAAAATATTCGATCAAAGATTCTAGATTAGAACTATATCCTTGACTAATTTCTTTAGGGCTTCATTTTCTTAAATTGTTGAAAATTTCCTCATGATTTCTCTTGAGCTCTAAGTTTTCATAGTTTTTCCTAATAGTTTCTAGCCTATAAGATGTTTTAATAATGTACCAAGTGAATACTCTAAGATCGTAGTATTTCTTAAGAGACTTATCTTATTTCTATTGAATTTGGATAGAAGTTTTTAGAAAAACTTGTGGCATCGCGATTGGTAAAGGGTTGTTATCTGCGCTCGTGACTTCGTTAGTGACTCCCATGCTCGCAACTCCAATCATTGCTTCCACATTAGTAGGATCACTCGCAATTCCCACTTTTGAATTCTTTTTCTTCGGGGCCATGACAGAAATATGATTCATTGAAGAAGAAGAACACGATAGTAGTTCCAGCTAGCAAAGGTGTAAGACTTTCGATGATGATGATAGTTATTGCAGGATTCGATGATGTAGGCCTCGTGGATGATTCTTCTTGCCTCGTGGAGAGAAATACTTCTCTCTCTCTCACCTTGGCAAGTAAGGTTAAGAACAAGAGTATCTCTTTCTCTAGTATAGAGCAAGAATGAGAGAATAGGTATGATCTCTCTCTCTCTCTAGTAGATGGAGTAGGGACGAGAGTAGAGGTATGACTTCTTACCGGATTGATAGAATAGGATAGGGTTCTTCAGTGTCTTATCTTCTCTGATTAGAGTAGAAGAGGATGAGAGACCTTCAACGTATCCCCTCCTTGTGTTGAATGGAATGATGTCTCCTCGTCTCACAGAATAGAGTCTCCTCCTTCTCGATCAATGTCTCATCCTCATCAAGATTGCTCTTGTCCATCTCTTTGGTCATCCCCATGTCCTCAATTTATATTTTTGCAAGGGGGAGGGAGGGGGGTCATTGATCAAAGCACATTTTCTTTTTGTGTGTTTTTTTTTTTGGGTTATTATCCCTCTCGGTCTGTAATCGTGATGATGCTGATATCTATGATGAGGAGGATCTTATATTCGTGAGGATGTTGACGTTCGCGATGATGAGATCGTGTTGAATACGTCATCGTTTGGCCATTTTTTCTTCTTTTCTTTTTACCAAAAAAAAATCTTACATAATACATAAACAAAAAAAAACTTACGTAATACGTAAAACATTACTCTCTTATTCTCTTTATGAATGGATGATATAGGAAGCTTCCAGGGATCAAACTCTACAGGTTGCATACCATTTTGATGAGTTGGAATGATGCCACATGGAGTAGACAACAACCCGAAATTTGTGTTGATTTTTCCAGCTTGTTCATCATGATTTCTTCACCTCCTTGACAACCTTGATGCTTCTAATCCATCATTAGCACAATATAATTCAAGTCTCTAATGTTTGGAACCTCAAATGAAGCTCTATTTCTCATTCTTTTGCTCTCTTGAAACCCTAACAATGCAGTCCATGGGAAATCATGAAAGCCTCACCTTAAGCTTCAAATTTTCTTCAAATTCTTGAAGATTCTTCACTATTTCAGTCTTGGATTCATTTTAGTAAAGATTGTTCACGAAATTACAAGGATTGAGCATGAATGGCCAAGGATTGAAGTTCAA
Source organism: Lygodium microphyllum (assembly GCF_053477565.2). Lineage (NCBI taxonomy): Eukaryota > Viridiplantae > Streptophyta > Polypodiopsida > Schizaeales > Lygodiaceae > Lygodium > Lygodium microphyllum. Next base: position 153,095,699 of record NC_141145.1, read on the forward strand.
GACCTTCTATGAAGTCAAAATTTGGAAAAAATGAGTTTAATGCTTCAATCTCAAGCTTCTAAAGCTTCAAGATTTCTTCTAAGCATTAAATGCACAAGGGTTGAAGATTATTTCAGTAACATTGGGAAATCAGAGGCTCCATCACGCCTTTGGGGATCATTTAAGCTTCATCAAATTAACAAAAGGTAATTCCTCTTCAATTCTTAATCTCTTTCATTCATCCAATTACTGACCTTCATCCAATTGACCGAGAGATTAAAGTATTGTAAATTTTCCATCAAATCTCAGCCAATCATTGCTTAAATCAACCCACTCATGGTGACCCTCCCCCACTATTAAAGATCTCAAAGGGGTACAACAAACTGACCCGAGGAGAACTTTGTCCACCTCCCCGTGATTCAGAGCCTATTCTATTGTTTTATCCCTCATATAGTTACATCGAGTGGATAATTGAAGATTGAAACACTTTCAAAGACTCAAGCACCTTGAAGATCAAAACAGGTTGAAACAAGGGTTTTACAAGACACTACAGGGTATATACAGGTTATTACAGGTACCATCTTCATCCATTGAAGTACATGTGCAGGTACTACAAGTTGCCCACAGGTTCTATCTAGATTTCTATAGGGTTTGGTAGCCATTAGGTACTACCATTTTTCTCTCACAAGTGAAAATAGGGTATTTGCAAGTTAAAACAGGGTGCAGGTCTGGATAGTTCAGCCTTAGATATTGAATTGCATAATTTTTTATTCTAAACTTGTTATGACATGCTTATAGCTCATCTTGAAGAGAGCATTGTTGGCTCTGATTTGAAACAAAAATTTTGGGAAAATGAGTTTCCTAGCTCAAGTTATAGCCAATTTTCTAACAAGGGATATTGTAGGACTACACTACTATGGCAGGTCATAAGGGAAAGAGTAAGGCCTAGGATGAGTATGCTCAACAAATCAAAGATTCTATGTTGGAAAATACACCTTAAGAGAGCCGTGAAGAGCCTCAAATGCAAGGAGAAATCAGTGCACTTAATAATACCATATGTGAATATGATAATAGGTATGCTCAAAGGCATGTGGAGCTATTATCTAGAGTGGAACAGATGGTATTGACTACTAATAAAATGAAGTCTTCCATTGAGAAGTTGGTGGATTCCACTACTCGAATGAAGGCTTTAATTCAAATATTAGTTGGTGGAATCCAATTCTCAAATAATGGCTCAACTCTCCCAATGGATGCAAATGCAAATGGGATCCAATGAAGCTAAGGAGAAAGATCATTCAAACAGTGAACCTTCAATCCCACTTTAGCCACCTAATCAAAACGGTCAAGGTCCACGTATCATTGAATGAAAGGACATTCCCAATAGTCAATATGAAGTAGGTGAGACTTCACAAAGGCATAATGACTATTTGGGTAGTTTAAATTGTGCTAATTCCTAAGCTTTGGGTTGAATTTTCAACCTCCTAGAGGTCCTCTACCATCGGGAAGGTTTCACACCAATCACCTATTGGAAGAGTACCATGTTATTTTGGAGGTTCAATGCCTACTAATCATGACTAGTCTATTTTGGGGCAACCCTTTCATGAAAGGGGGTTAAAGGATAAGATCATTTTGGCAAAGTACAATGGACAATCATCATCACCATCTGATCTATAGGAATGGATTCCAAAATTAGAATCCTATTTTGATATATTCTCTAGAAATGCTAATAAGAAGTTTCATTTTTCATCTTTACATTTGGAAGGATTTGCACATATTTGGTGGAGATACATCAAGAAAGAGAACATACTTGTAGAGAATTGGGATACATTCAAGACACTTATGGTTGAAGTCTTTGTCTCTCCTCTTGAAAAAGAGAAATTGGCACTAAGATGGTATAGATTAGAGAAAAGAGGCCTAAGTGTATGGGATTATACGAACCAATTCCTCAACCTTACCATGTATGTAGAGAGCATTAGTGATGAAGCTAAACTCCACAAGTATATGTATGATTTAGAACCTTCTTTATCAACTAATGTTATGGCACAAAACCCTAGAAATCTTTTCAAAGCTATTGAGCTTGCAGAATGTTATGGAAGAAAGCGTAGAAGAAAGTCTTCATTCAGCCTAGTTATGGACATCCAAGGACCGTTTTAAAACAGTGACAAGCTGGCAATGTTTATAATAGCAATCATGCACTAAGTGGGAGCCTAAGAGTGCCAACTTATCCATTGTTCAATGCTTTAAGACCTCAAAGCAATTTTAGGATAGCAAACAGTTCAATAGTGGATTTTAAACAAGGGGATAGCAAGTTTAGATCTACTTCAACCAATATGAATCCAAATTCTATTATTATGGACCTTTACAAAGAAAGGAAAGAAAAGGGCTTATGCTTCAAATGTGAAGAAAAGTATATAGCTAATCATGTAACAAAGTGTGTATACAAAAATGTAAAAGCTAAGGTTCATAGTATCCTAGTCTTTCAAGATTCAGAGGATGGCACTGATGATGTCAATACATTTGTAACTACCGTTGAAAATGAGAATATTGAGGAGGAAGTTGGACAATACTATTTTTATGACCCTATACTGACACTTTTCCTTTTGATATGGGTGGTAGTGTTCCTTTTGATACGGGAGAAACTCATGATGAGCCCCTTGCTACCACTAATTGTTTCATTTTCATGGATGCTTGGACAAGTTCTAAGAGTCCTAATACACTTTGTATGAAGGGTAATATTCATGGGAAGGATGTGTTTATCTTGATAGATAGTGGCAATACACATAGTTTTGTGAATAAGTCCATCATGGATAAATTGAATTGTCTTCCCATTGATTTACATCAGCCCATAAGAGTTCAAATAGCCAATGATGAAGAAGAAATCAACACTCAAATATGCCCACAAGTTTCTTTATAGCTGGTTGAAAATTATAAAGCAAAATACTATTAAAGATTAAATATTAAAGATCAATCCAAAAGTTCAATAAATCATCCAACTTTGAAAGCTCTTCTTGAGGAGTACATGGATTTGTTTGAAGTACCTACTTCATTGCATCCTAAGAGAATAGTAAATCACCCTATTGATTTGGAGCCCAACTCAAAGCTAATTAATAAGCCACCCTATAGATTTTCTAAGTGTGAGCATGAAGAAGTAGCCCAACAGATTAGGGAGCTTATTGAAAGGGGATTCATTGAACCTAGTTCTTCACCTTATGCATCTCCAGTCTTGTTAGTGAAGAAGAAAGATGGATCTTTCAAGATGTGTATTGATTACAGGGATCTAAACAAAGATCACAATGAAGAACAAGTACCAAATACCCAGAATTGATGATTTGCTTGATGAGCTCTCAAGGGGGCTAGATTCTTTACAAAGATTGACTTGAGGTCAAGGTATCATTAGATTTTTATGTGAGAGGATGATGAAATCAAGGCTGTGTTTAGGACTGATCAGGGGCTATACCATTTTTTAGTGATGCCATTTGGGCAATGCTTCTACTACCTTCTAGAGTTTGATGAGCAAGATTTTGTAGCCTTTCCTCTTTCAGTTTGTCCTGGTTTTCTTTGATGACATTTTGATTTACAGCAAGACTCTTTGAGACCATTTATCATATATGAGGAAGGTTTTTGATGTATTGAGGTATTAGCCTAATTTATTGGGGTAGAAGCTTCATTAATTGAGCTTAATTCCATCTCTTTTCTTTCCACCAAGCATGTTGTTACACCTTTCCTTTTAATTCAATAGTTCTCTTATAACATAAAACACCACCTCCCTAAAGTAATAAAAGATTAATGAGGCTTTTATAGCCTCATGAGCTCATTCAAACTTGTTTAAAAAAGAGAAGCATTCATCCCCTTTAGGATTTAGCTTATAAGACATTGACGACATTACACATTTTGTAACACAAAATATGGTCAAACTTCTCATCCAAATTTTGACTATTTAGACAACAACAACTCTTTCCAAAGGGCCTCAAGTATAAGAAGACATTGCTTAAGAGGGTTTTTACCTCATGCCTCCCATAAATGGTAGTTGAGGAGATAGTGGATATGGAAAATCCATAAGGAGATTAACATTAGCCAAACCAAAAACTACGTAGAAATGGGGCCATTTAGGATTGTATTTTTTCATAGGGAGGAAACACACCTTCACATGCTAGAGACAAGATTTCTTTCTCAACAAACCACAACATCTTCTATGTTGAGAAGTAGTAACCACAATTTTGAAGGGATTGGTCATGCAAATGTGAATAAAATATATGTCAAAGGCAAATTATCATCCTATTATAAGTAGATATCTAAAAGATGAGGCTAGATAGTGGCATTTGTGTAAATGATGAGGTTATATAATTGCATCTATGTAGGAGTCTCCCACATGGCTTTCTTAATTCAACCTTATTTTTTGTACATAAAGGGATGATATATATTTTAACAATTGCATGGAGAAAGGGTTGAGATACCCATGGCATTTTTTGTCTAGATTTTCATCTTGAAGAGAAATATTATTCAAAGTAGAGGGATTCTTGTAAGAAGCTGAGAATAAGGAATTAGTGTAAATAATATTGATATTATGCCATGTCACACTGACATTAGTATAAAAGGAGAGAACATGTAATTTTACATATCTTTTTGACACATTAATACAATTACAGACTTTCTCTCCCTTCTTGCTCACAGCTTCTATGGCTTCCCCTTCTTTCTTGTCTTTCTCTCTCTAAATCTAGTCTCTCTCTCCTCGTCACTCTTATTCTCTCTCTTCCTGTAGTCTTTCTCTCTCCTCTACAATCTTCTCTCTCCTCTTTCTCTCTCCTTGGTTCTCTCTCTGACAAGTGGTATCAGAGCTTGAGTCTTTGATCCATTATTTTCTTCCATTTTCAGTCCCATTTTCCTATTTCAAAATCAATTTCAGACAAAAATTGTACAAGACAGTGACTAGTGGAGTGCTGTAGGACATCTACAGTTAGTAAAAGACTACATCTGGAGATATCCAAGGTTAGATATGGTGGATAAAGGCTTAAATGGCTAGACGCCATCAAATTTCATGCAAAATGGAGGTATACAGGTACAGACATAGCAGGCAGCATTGGAGTGACTGATGGACATTTTCAAGAAGAAAACATGCAGTATTGAAGGCCAGTGGGCATTTCCAAGAAGCAAGACAAGTACATCACTGAAAGACCATGGAGAAAACAACCTTTCTTGGAAATTTTACCATGACCAAGTCGGAGACTCATAAGACTTAGAGGAAACTTTGACTACAGCTACTTTTCAAGCCATTGTTGGCCTGGCTCTTCCTCTTCTCTTCATCTGATGATCTCTTGCTATCATCTTGAAGTCCAATGGAACAATCCAGATGCTCATCCAGGTAAAGGCCATAGGCACGCACGAATGCAGAGAAGTCCCAGCCACCACTGGTGTGCGACTCGTCCCTGAAATCAGACATGGTAAGCACCGACATACCTCGGCTTGCAGAAAGCTTGAGCTCATATTCGAACAATGGATCCCCATTCCATAAGAGGCGGTGAGCAAGCATTAGAGCCTTGAGCGCCACGATCCAGTTGTGCGTTTTGCTCACGCGCCTGCCAAGGCCTATGACACAGGCGGTCGCGTAGGCTCTCGAGCAATAGGTGAGGGCAAGGATCTCTTGCACATACTATGGCAGAAAACTAACGATTAAGCTCTGGAATATCATCCGTGAACCTGGAAAGATATTGTCGATCAAGCTGGCCGCCTAATGGAGAGTTCTGTTCACTACAGACCACAAACGGGAAGATGCTCGTCTCAGGAGGCTTCTTAGGCATGCTTGCTCGATACTGGACACCTTGAAGTGGCAACTGCCTGGCTCTCTGGCTGATGTGTTGTTGGCCCGCAGCAAGTTACGCATTACTCTCTTTCTCCAGAAACGAAGGTTTTTTTTTCTTACCAGAACAAGTAGAGAGAGAGAGAGAGCACCAGTGCTCACGAGGTCTGCAGTCCAGCTTCCGTAGTCTTCTTTCGGTGATATTCAAACGATGCATAACTCTGTTCAAATGAGCCAGCACCAGTGCTCACGAGGTCTGCAGTCCAGCTTACGTAGTCTTCTTTCGGTGATATTCAAATGATGCATAACTCTGTTCAAATGAGCCACTTCCATGCTCACATCCGTTGAGCTTGGAACCTCCGAGGCCTAGTGTGCTTATCTTTCAAGGCTGTAGGATCCTCCAACATAGAAAATGCTTCTGCCTCCATTAACCATCTCAAGACAAGTATTAACAAATGCATTGTGAGTTCCATCTGCCAGTACCTGGCAACAAGTAGGTTTACATGTTTATGCCCTTAAAGGCATTCACCTTTGCATTGCATTACATATACATGGTATCAAAAAAACAAATCTTGGATGCATAGCACTTGTTTTTGAGTGATTAACCTATGTTGAGTGTAAGAAGTCCTATGCTGCAGGATAGTACGTTTGTTTCCTTTGGGAATTGATGTGACAAGGATTATATTACCTCCTGGAATGCTCTTTAAAAAAAATCGAGAGGACTATGTTGCATATGTGATATATGTCTGGATAGCGCATCTTATGGCCAATCCCCGAGGTGTAGGAGACTCATAGTGGGGCCACAACAATCAACTAGGAGATGCTCCCTATGTATGTGATACACAATTCTAGACACTGTCATGTTTGGATACTCCAATTTCTTGGAGTTGGGAAGGACAACACATTGGAATACGCTTTAGAAATAGTATCTACAAACACATTCTTTAGTTAAATCAGTTTATAATATTCATACGCTCTTGGCCGTGAGGCTGTGGAGGTTTTTGGTTGAGCATAGAGGCCTACCAACTAGATCCCTAAAGTTAGTGTTGGGCCCATTTTTTTGTCTCAACAGGTGGTGCGTTTGCAGAGAGCTACTAATAAGTGGCGGTTTCTGAATCTTGGTTAATAGAGGGACCAATTGTTCAGTGTATGCCAAAGAACATTGAAATAGATCTGTTATTTCTTAATAGACACCATCAAGCCGAGATCCAAAAGCAAGAGAGAACTGAAAGGGCTAGATAGTGGGTTGAAATCCTTATGAGGTATTCCCCTCAAGGAGTAGCCCAATATCCCTATGAGGGAGGGCTCCCCGAAATCCACAAGGTATTCCACAATACCCTGCAGCCTTGGTGGCTTACTCTTAATATCATAATCGAACTCCTGCAAAGTGATTAACCACTTTGCCAAATGATCAGGTGGTTGTAGCTTGTTCATAAGCAATCTCAGCCCTTCCACCTTCGTATAAAACACTACATTTTCATAGAGGATGTAGTGCCTGAATTTCTTAGTCCCAAAGACCATCGCAAGACACAACTTCTCCATGTAGGTATAATTAATCTCTGAAATGCCCAATTTTCGACTAGCAAAAGCTATCGGATGATACCACTTGTCCTCCCAAATTTGGGCTAAACAACAGCTTATACTATGCATGGTGGCTGCTGAAAATATATAGAACACCTCACCTCTTTTAGTTGCTTTTAAAACTGGTGCTTTTACTAGCTCTTATTTCACATCCTCGAAAGATACCTTACAAGGGTCGCTCCATTCAAATAGACAGCTAAAGGATAATAAGTTTGTTAATGGCAATGTCGTCTCTGCCAAGGCATTTATAAATCTCCGATAGTATCCTATCGACGGAAAGCTATGAACCTCTTTTGGAGTGTGTGGTGGACTCATAGCAACTATAACCTTGATCTTTTCAGGGTCAGTTGCTATCCCTACTGAGCTAACCACATGGCCTAGCAATAGCCCATAAGGCACTCCAAAGACACACTTCCGTGGGTTAAGAGCGATACAAAATTATCTGCAGCGCTCAAAACACTTTCTTAAAATAACCAACATCCTTTCCCTTACAGTGGCTGCCCCCAGGTCATCGATAAATCCTTTCAACTCATCTGGGGAGATGTCACCAAAGGTCTTGTTTGCTGTTCGTTGCCATGATCCAGGTGCATTGCACAAACCAAAGGCCATCACATGGTACGTAAAAGTACCAAAGATAGTAATAAAAGTTGTTTTCAACTTGTCCTCTTCTGCAATTGCCATCTGGTTGTATCCTGCAAAGCAATCCATGAATGAATATATTTCCCTACCCGCTAATTGATCCAAAATCTGGTCAATAAATGGCAATGGGTAGTAATCCTTAACCGTCTGCTTATTCAGCTCTCTAAAATCTACACATAGTCGGATCTGGTTATTTTTGTTCTTCGTGATAACAACTGGTAAACACCATTCTGTGTGTTGTACAGGGAAGATTAGACCAGCTTTTCTTAACTTTTGTAACTCTTTAAACAGCCCGTCTCTCAATTCAAAAGGCATACGCCTTACCTTCTGACGCACAGGATGACTGCCTTCTTTTACAGGAATAGTATGAACAGCCAGGCTGGGAGAAATGCCTCTCAGCTCATCATAACTCCAAGCAAAGATATCGCGGAATTCTTGAATCAAGGACACATAGTCCTCCCTTTCTGCTGAATTGAGCATGGAACCTAATTTAATTGGCCGCGAATCATTCGGCGTGCCAAGATCCAACTCAATCACATCCGCGTCTCTTATCCTATCTTGCGGCTCTATCGGCTCATTTAGAGTTATCTAATAGGTATCCTCTGTAGTGGACCCCTCTTTAGATTCATCACTAGATGACGTCTCACTACCAGATGGATCATCTGCTGTCTCTAATTTAGTAGAAGATAAAAGAGCTCTCTCACTCTGAGGAGACTCAAGGTAAGCATCGACTATTACTCGATTAGTATCTCTACCTAGAACCACTCGACCGGCGGGTATATCAACTTGACAGTCTGTTCGTAAGATCTAAGGCCTCCCTAGCAAGACTCGATAGCTAGGACGTCCTGCAAATCTTATCACCCTAAAGTCCAAGAAGCATTCTACACTTGCAATCGTAACATGGACCTTAGTAACACAACCTTCTGGTTGTCTTAGACTATCATCAGCCATTCTAAGAAGGGTGGAGCTATCCTTTTGGATGCCTACACCCAACCTCTCCATCAATTCTGAACTCATGATATTGACGGAGGATCCAGTGTCTACAATAGCATGTTCCACCAATATTCCATCCACATAAGCTGGAACCCTAGGGCAGCTCTTTTCAGCATGATCAAACCAATCTTCCCCTACTCGTGCTATGCCCAAGGGTTCTACAATATACCCAATACGTAGGATCTTCTTAAATTCCTTGCGTACTCTTGGAGATAATTTGATCAATTGCAAGAGGTTCACATCCGGCTCAACTTCGCAAAGAGAACTTGCTAAATCAAAGTCATGATAAGTAGCCAAATCTCTCTTTTCTCACCAAACCATCCTCTCTTTCGGTCTTTGGACCGGTTTTGGTGCTTCTTTCTTAGCTCTTGCCTTCTTTCTTGGCACTTCTTCATCTTTTTTAGGGTCGCCTTTTCTGTCAACCGGCTTTAGCGGTCCCCCTTCCATGCTAGGATTCTGGACTTGTGTCCCCTTATCCCCTTGCTTAGGGTTTCCCTCAATCGATTTTGCATGATATTTATCAACCTCTTTAGCCTTTTGGCCTCTTGTCACGGCTCTTAAGTTAGAGGTTTCAGCATCATTGACTCGTACAGCCTCAATAAGGCTGACTCCATTGCCTTGTGGCAACTCTTCTACAGTGGTCTTTCCCCTCTGCAATATTTGTATTGGTGCATCATTCTGCTGCAAGGTATTTCCTTGCGCTCTATGATTCACTGGGCCCGAATGTTTACTCCCTTGTTGGAGAGAACTAATCTTACTCCAACAGGTAGCAGCTAAATGGCTTGACTTCCCATAAATGTCACATTTCACATTTGGACAATTTCTAGGGAAATGCTGTACACCACACCACTTACAAGAATCTTGAGGGTCCACCCTCTTCAGGGCGTCGACTCCCTATCAGATTTTGTTGCTTCTTCAAGAAATTAACGTCAACAGCTATTTGTCGATATTGTTTGGAAATCATATTAGTATAATGCTTCATCATATCCTTGACTTTGCCAAGGACATTAGATGCACTCGACTCATAGCCTCGATCGTCGATCCATCGTTCCATTGGCCTAACAATCTGATTTGGCATTGGCTGTTGACCCATAGGAACAATGTTAGAATTCAAAACTTGGCCTCCAACATTTGGTGGAGCCAACTGACTTGCCATAGGCATAGTCAGACTGGGAAGAGTTGGCAGCAAAGGTACATTCTGAACCACGCTCCCTCTCCCATTAGTGTTAGTCATAGGCATCCCTTGACTTCCATTCGTCAATGATGGATTGCCTCCAGGTGCTAAACCCCCATTAACATTCATTTGAGAGGAGTAGGCCATTTGTAATCGTGCTTCTACTCCTTCTGCCCACATAATAGCGGTGTCTATATCTGCCAAGGCCACACTGCTCAATTGTACTTGGATATTAAAATCCAACCCATGCAAAAAGTATTGCAATTGGGCAGTCGGCGGAATGAAAATGTAAGTTTGTAATTTTCGAAATACTTCCTTCAGCTTTTTGGCATATGCTTTCACATTCTCATGAGGGTCTTGGTCCGTTACATTCAAGATCCACAACCAATATTGGCCACCTCTTTCAGGGGCATATTCTCCTCGGAAAGCTGCATAGAATTGATCAATTGTGGCTATGGCTCCAGAATCTATGCTGTGATACCATACTGCAGCCCTTCCTTTTAACGTCATATTAAAGAACATCATGAGATGTCCCTCATCTTGGATGCGATAATTGAACATCAATCTTTGGAATTCACAAATGTGAAATTCTGCATCCTCTTCCGCTAACCCATTAAAAATGGGCAAGGGAACTCCTAAAGCTAGTAAATCCGGCGTCCCTGCAGGGATTGCAATGGGTTGTGCCATGATAACAATCAGATTAACAATAGGAGCTTGAACGGGTGTATTCACCCCTGCACTTGAAGTGGGTAGACTTGGTGGAGGAGAGGAAGAACTTACGCTTCCTTCTGCACCTAACAGACTATGTGGAGCAGTTGGGTGACTAAGACCACTGCCTCTTATACGTACTAGGCTACTCCTTTGAGGAGAATAACGACTTACAATCTCTAATCGCCATCTAGCTCTCTCAACACGTTCTGCTTTTTGGATTTCAGCTTGACGGTTCTTGTCAGAGGACATAAACCAACTTCCTTTTGGTCCCTAGAAACCCTAGATTTGAAAACCACCACTTATAGGCGGCTCTCGGCAGACGCACCACTGATGGGACCTAAAATGGGCCGGCACTGGCTATGGCACTAGCCGGACCTCATGCTCATGACACACAAACACCCTCACGGCCTCGCGGACCAGGAGCGTCAATCTAAGGCTGAAGGACAAATTGCCCTAAAGCTTAATTCTTGTGTTAATAGTTTATAGTCCAACGTTTCCCTAAAACTCCTCAAAGGGAGAACCCAAACTACATAGGCATAACGCCTCGTCACACACACGTAGGAGGCACTCCATCAACTAATAGTCGGAGCCCCACTGCAGCTCTCCTACATCGCAGGGATTGGCCCTTTGATGCGCTGCTAAACATATAACACAAACGAGCACAAACTCCTCTCAAGGTACCAATATTTTACGTTCCAAGATGTACCATTCCTCACTACAATTTCCCCTTAGGACCCAACGACTAACCTACAGCTTAGGACATCCTCTTACGCTCATCGTTGGTCACAACCTAAGGAAGACATGTGCCATGCATCCAGAAGATTTTTCTGATACCTTTTAATTATTATGCTTAATGCAAATTGTGTATGGCTATGTGCTCAGACAAAAGAAAGATTAGCATCGTGCATGGTGCATAAAGCATTATTTCCATGAATTTCACTAACGTGTGCTGCGTTGAAAGGAGGCACCGAGCCATATGCTCATGCTACCATCCTCTTTATTTAAACCATCTCCTATATGCCAAGTGCAATGCATAAATCAAATCTTTTCTTTATCTTTCAGCGTTTCAGCCCCTCCTCATCTAACTCTTAGCATTTTGCATCACTGATCAGTTAGATAGGGTTTTTATGCATTTTTCCCTTTTAAAAGAACAATAAATATGCACAAAACATAGAAACGGGGACAAACTGAGGCCAACCTCATGCTTTGCCATCTTTATACATTGCACAAACATAGATATAATTTTTTCTAATTTTTCTCAGCCCATTTCTTATTTTTTCCTAATTTTAAACCCGTTTTTTCCCATTTTGTGGGTATTTTTTCCTATTTTTCTTTAATAAATAATGATTAAAAATGAAAATTAATTGTGGGCTGTGGCCCTCAGGTTCATTGATAGCAAAAACTCAGATTTAGTTGGTGTGACATATCATATTTCTCATTTATAAAGCAAAAAACCCAATTATACCCTTAAAACATGTGTTTTCATGTATTTTAACGCTAATTCTGGCCATGTAGCCTTATATTTTCTGATTTTTAGGTTGCAAACAGTTGAAACTCATGGTAAAAAATATCATAATGAACTTTCATCCCATATGAACAAGGTTTCATAAAGCAAATAGCATAAAAAGATCATTTTTCTTTATAAAAATAGCACTACCGCTTATTTTCAGGTCTCGGTTTCTTGGTCTTGGTTACGGGACTGATTTCCAACATGCATTTAATACTCAGAATATTCAAGAACAATACTCTTCAAGTCTTTATCCATTCGGAAGCAATCCGATCTCATCCGGACAAGCTTTCCTCCACCATTATTCATTGTCTTCTTCCACACAAGAACAACCCCTTAAGGGAGAGAGAGGGAGGAGAGAGAAAGAATAAAATCAGAGATCTTCATCTAGGCCATCATTGCGCAGGCGAGAGGCGGTGATATGATCAGCCTACAAGAGGGAATCAAGGCCCAAGATCTGTTGTATGGGTTGTATGCAACCCCCATCCTTGATCATCAACATACAAGGCGCAATTTTCGGCGCCTGATGGCGTGTTCTCTCTCCACACTTGCATCTCCTTTTTGCATGAAAAATTTCATGCTACATTAATTTTTGGGGCTCCCAAAGGTCATGCCCACTTGGCCCCTCTAATGTCCACCTCTTCGCATCTTGCCCATTTATTGGCCATTTCCCTCGTCCGGTGTCCAAATCGAGTGCTGTAAATTTTTACGCGTCCAGCTTGACATCCCGCATTGGCCGACAACTCTTGAAAACCCGCATGGCAGTCTAAAAAATTATCAAAAATCAAGAAGTGTCGCTCGGGCGCCTTTTAAGAGTCGTATTTCACTTGGTCCTTAAAATCGTCCTATAGCTGGAGCCGCCGCCTTCGACGTTGAATATTTTTCCCTTGATATTCTTAATTTTTGGCTATTTTTAAGTACTTCTCAGCATCAAAAATCCGCTCTCACTCGAGCTTTCTAGTAGGCCTTCACACATGGCTATGTTAAACATGTAAGCTAGGAATCCTGCCACTAAATCTCTAGCATGGATCAAGTGCTCGGCTACTGATCCATCATGATCTTGTGCCTTTCCTCTGCTAAGTCTGTCAATGGCCTTTCGGACCCTACTTTCTGTAAAGAAAGTGGTGGTCTTTGGACAAGGCTCAAGTGGGCTAGGAAGAGGTGACTAACCCTCCAAAGTATAAAGACTAGCTACGTACTCCTCCCATACAGCGATGGACATAATAGGTGTGGTCGGGTAATGCTCTTTGAAAATCCTCCAAGCCTCTCTAGAGTCTTGGCTCAAGAATAATTAATATAGATCTCGCTCCAGCTTTGCCAAGAATGTTCTCTTCTTCCATCGTGTGAGGCATCTAAAGAGTATCTATGCCTGTTTGTGGGTAGTGGACCCCAGTGTTATCTCTCTCTGTAGCTGTGCTTTGGTCTCATGGCACTCATCATCATACTAGCTGTTCTAAGGTATCACCTTGGTGGAGGCTCTTTGTGTGGATCATGAGTGTGGGAAGGCTCACCTGTAGCGATGTGTAGGGCCTCACTAAACTGCTGATTCAGCTCTTGTAATGGAACATCGAGGTCTGCATTATGTAACAATTTAAGGATCTCCGCCTCATAGATATCCTCTATCTCTTTGGAAAAGAGGTATCTCACGTGTCGGTGAGCTGCATGATGGGTCTGTGTGTCAGTGAATTGGAGGTCAATGGTGAATGATAGGTAGGCATGATCCACTGCAACTCCGAGAAGGCGTGGGGATACTGAGAGGTCCTGCATGTGAGATATTCGCATCAGTGGGACACGAACATAGTCTACTGTGTTGGCACCGTGTTGGTAAGGATAACATGTGAAGGCGCCGGATAGGAGGTATCTAGCTAGGCCATTGAGAATGGCCAACCTATGTGATGTGCCCATCTCCACAAGGTACTCCCATATTCGGTGACTTCCCCCATATCGTGAGATGTCCTCTCCAACTATAGCTCTGACACATCCTGCTCTTGTAGCATCTCCTCAGATGCATGAAAGAAAGACACCTGATGGGAGGTTGTCCTGGCATTAAAGTCTCTTAGTAAGATAACCTCTCCCTCCTTCGATAACTCCCAAATATCCTCATCCAAAGCTACATATGGTGATTTCCCCTTGGGTGGGGCGTATCAGGACATCATAGGGGGGAAATAGCATATGGCAACATATAAAGTGTGTTCCTCACCATGCACTCTCACCCACATGTATTTGGCCTACTCATCTCTACAAACTACTTGGATCATCTGTTTTTGTAGCTCCTCCCTGAATAACACTGCCACTCCTCCCGAACCGTGATTACTATGGTCTGTGTGTGACTCCTTCCTGCAAGCTGATTCCCACCTATATCCTATCACCCGTGGAAGTGTAGTATGTGGTCCCTGATGTGTCTCTGAGTAGAACACTATATCTCTCTCTCTGAATGTCTCCTCAAAAGCTCCCACATCCAATCGGAGGGCTTCATTACAGTTCCAAACTGCCACTGCAAGGTTGGTCCCATAGGTCTCACATCATCATTTGTGGTGCCTCCATGAGAGAGAGAGAGAGAGAGAGAGGAAAAGTTACCCAAAAGATAAATAATGATAGTTGCTTGGCCCCATCTGGATCTTATATAGGCTTCAGAAAAACCCATTGAGGTTCTAATCGGGCTACACAGCCCACCAAGGAAACTAGAAAGCCCGATGGGCTTTGCTGGTTATCAAGCCACCTTCAACCTACTCAAGAGTAAATAGTAATCAATGTAAGCATATTAGCAATGTAATCATGCACCTTGTTTACATAAAATTTTGAGTAATTATGTAAATATTCAATCCCTTCAACCTACGCTATGTAGCATAATACAAAGAAGAGTGTAAGGGCTCTTAGTTGCTACACAAAAGGATGAAATAGCCTACGCAGTACTAAGAATAGTGCAAATGGAGACTAAAATGAACCGGAAAGTATGCATACAAGACATTATATAAGTAATGATAACTCTAAGAACCTATCATTGCACAACTTTAGAAATATATTTTATCCCTCGAATCACACCTAAATTGAAAAAAAAATGTGTAAAACGTAATGATAAATTTATAGTTTCCATTTTACAATAAAATATTTTAGAGAACAATAAATTTATAGTTTCCATTTAATGATAAACTATTTTAGAGAACTTTTGGAGATAATTGGATTCTCCTCTTTCCCAAAGTTAATACTTACAGTATGAAATAGAGTAAGAACAAAATATATGTAAAGTTAGCATCTAGTTCTTCACGCATCCATGAATAAAGCTTAGTCAGAACTCATCCAAACAATGATCTTTAAAAGAGGAGTAAAAGCATGCTTATATTTCATATGATAATCTATTCACAAATCCATGAACCAAAAATATCATAAACTCACCTCAACAAAGATCCATTCAAGGAAAACTGGTGCTTTAGTATACTTTGATATTATATATCTCATATGGTAAAATATATATGCTTCAATTTAAGTGTAGGTAGGTGATTACTCAAATAAAAAACATGAGATTTGTATTTTGATTTGAGTCTACATTTGTGATTGGAAGTGATCTTGCAATCTAGTGTGATACTCAAAAAGTTGATTGCATGTAATATTGTAAAACCAAATGAAAGTTTAACATAGAAGAGAAGGAAGGAGAAGTATACTCCTAAATTTTCAAGAGAAAAAAAGCTTCCATGTAGGTGAAGAGTCAATTGAAAAGTGACTAAAAAGGGGCAAAACTAGAGGAAAATGCTCAAATTATGTGCATGCTCTCATTCACTTCTATTTTTAAATCAAAACCTCTCATTCACCTAATTCTAAATGAAAAAGAAAGCACACATTGCAAAAAAAGTACTTTCTTTAAGAGGCATTGATTGACTTGTATGGATGTAACTAGACCATGTTCTCTCATCTCCATTCTAAAATACAAGAGATAGGGAGGTAGAAAAGCATGCCCTCTAAGAGAAAATGACTTTTCATATTTGGGAATCTAGGGTATAAAATAAGAGTAAGTTTCTTAATACAATGTTTCCAAGATCTTCAAGAGCCTATATTGTGCTACTTTCCATCTTCATAAGGCTCCCTTTTGCCAAAAGATTGATTAATGAAATATTAACGATCAAGTAGAAATTTAACCAATTTGAGTTTTAACTACATATTTTCCATAATAAAATCATGGTTTCTCATACAAACAAAAAATAGCAATATAAAATGCATTGTCCCTCTCGAGAGATGTACTCCTTCTCCCTCCATATTCCTAGGTGAAATATGAAAGAAGACACTCACTATTAGATAGGTTTACTTTGGTGACATAGCAAAACCAAATGAAGAAGAGTTGAAGGTGTAGAACATGATGTGAGCTATCCTTTTATGATGTATTTGGGAAGCAAGAAATAATATCCTTTTTGGAAGATTTAGGAATAGTTATGTTATGCTAACTTCAAGGTTTGAGAGGTGTTTAGATGAATTTATTGGCCTTTTGCAAAGCCTTAATGGTTTTTCTACATTTAAGATTGAAGCCAAGTTACTAAAGAAAGCCTTATGATATTATTTTGATAGTGTCTTTTGATCTAACTTTGTGGAGTTGTAATTATCTTTTTTCTTAATGCATATATCAACATCTATTCCCATTGAAAAACTTCAGCGCACCTTCAATCCTTGAATAGGTCACCCACTTAGCAAAAGATATGATCCTACAATATAGTTGAGAGAATGACTAGGATTTTCCTAGGGGACAATAGGATTTTCCAAGGAAAAATACTTTCTCTTATGCTAAGGATAAAACGGATATCATGGTGGCTTGAAAGCTTAATATACCATTTCATATTCATCTCTTACCAACTTTGTAAGTTTATAAAAATGAAAGGATATACTTGAGCTCTCTTAATGAATAACAATAAATGCTTCTAAATTCCTAATCTATGTGCTATTGACTAGGACCATAACATATTTAAGAAATGATATAAGTTGCACATACCCATCAAAACTATTCAATGAGAAAGAGCTCTTGAGCATATCTTTGGCTTAGGGTGGAGGTATGGTAGAATAATAGTTTAAAGATACTATTTTCAAATGACAAATGGGATTGGAACTATAAAGGAATGGGATATTGTATATTCACACTATTAATCCATAATCATTAGGAAAGGTTGCATTGTGATGATTTGATTATGAGGATGCTTTGCGTGCAAAGCTATCAACAAGTATCTCCTCCCACAACCAAAAAATGTCAATATTCAAGATTAATTTAGGATTAATCTCACTCATACAAGGTAGCAATTATCAAGACTAATTTAGGACTAATCTCACCCATACAAGGTGAATATTCAAGACTAATTTAGGATTAATGTTGCCCATATGGGGTAGCAATAATGGTGCTAGATGGAAACAAAGAGTCTATAGAGAACAAATTTTGTAAAATACATACTAATAGCCTTCTACATCACAATAGAAAAGAGATTCTCAAATAGCAACATTGAGAAGCATGTGAAAGTGACATGAGAAATTTGTCACATTTTATGATGTGATGGTTCTTAGTAAAGTTGTGAAGCATGTATTCAAGTCTTCTAAAGAAAACCATTATTTGGATCTAAGAAAGTGGTCAAGTTGTATCATGTCAAACTTGAAGCTACATCTAATTATAAGTGTCATGTATGCCACAAATTTAATGTGCTCTCTTAAGAATGTGATTTGATCTCTAATTTGAGATAGTTAATACTTGATTTCTATATGAAGATATATAAAAATGAAATAAAGAAGTGCTAGAAATTGAAGAGAGTGAGTATTGTACTTAATAATGAAGGGAGCCCTATGTTTTCCCTAGGCATCCTTGGAGCAAGCCCAATGCCTACATTTGTATCATTTTTAACAAAAAAATTTCCCTCCAAGATTAGCCCTAATTTGAGCATGTGTGAGTGTGGGCTAATTAAGTGTGCGAAAACAAAATTTCTCAAATAACTTTTGAGTTCTTAGAAGTCATGATAGAGAAAAATGTACAATGAATTTCTAATTAAATAAGGGGTACAATAAACCCCTAATAAGCTTACGAAATGTTTTACAGGTAGTCATGAAGATGCTAATTGCTATGAAACTTAAATCATGGCAAAGGGTTGAAGTAGACAGTGACACTGAGGCTAGATATGGTTCAAGGAGGTCAAACAGGTGATCTAGGATGTATGCTACTAAAGCAAAGGTGGATGGCATCTTGAATAACAAGGAACATAAAGAACTCTTTAAGTAGAGCTTGAGAATCATATCCTCCAACATGAAAGAGTTTCAAACATTTCAATATGTTTGAAACCTCACAACCTTCATACACATGGTGTGTACAATGTGAAACAACAATCACTTTGATAAAATGATGGAGACCCTTTTGCATAGGGAAAAAAGGAAGGAGGTGTATCAATCAAAGCAAGGTTTGCAAGTCTAACTAATTAATCAATGTTAACATTGCTTTATTTAATGATCAAAACATTGTTGCAATAGATAGAAGATTAGCTAAATGCTCTAACCTATGTTTGCTTTTCTGTATAGCTACTTGTTCTTACCAATCATAAATACTCTTATGAATGAAAATTCCCAATTTCACAATATAGATCTTAAAATTAGAGCAAAGGAAAACCCAAAATGGTGCATCTACTCAAATGCTTATTGGTGAAACTATTGTTATCGACATCTAATCTAACACACTTGTCCATGTTCTAGAGCATCCATCTTGGGTGTGTTTAAGAATGCAATGGATAGTGGGTCTAAAGTAGCAATATGATACTAGTTTAACAATTCCAATAAGAAGGCAAATATATGGCTAAATAGAGTGAATACAAAACTAGAGAACAAGAGCTCGATCAATAACTCAACCACAATGTTAACTAAGCTATACCCTCAAAACACAAGCTAGTCAACTACCTAATATTGGGTGGTAGCTTTATAATATACATGAGTAATACAACATTTTTTATATCATAACAATCTTTGGGATTCTTACAAGTAGAAAAAATCAAATATACTCATATTATTGAGTCATGATGCTGCCATATGCAAAATGCCTAAGAGATTATGTTACTCTAGTCTATGTGCCATTATGCTTATAGTGCCAATAAAGGAGTCCATACAAAGAGGGAGCTTCATTAGTTTTGCATGCATCACTTGATTTAAGACCAAAGATGCTAAGGTAGAAGTCAAACATTCATGTGTTTAAGACTAGTGCTAGTTTATGTAACAATGCCACCTAGCAACCTCCCTACCAACTCTACCAAAAAATATATATTAAAAGAATAGTTCTACACTAACCCATATGTATTGAGAGATGAGGAAGGAAATGTGATCCTTATGGACTATAACTCATGCAAGTTATGATACTAGGTCAAGGTAGAGGAAGAGCTATAATACAATCTCATCATAAAGGAAGAGCTACATGAAAATCTCAAGAATAGTTTTCATGTTGGAACTATGGAAACCTGATTACATCTCTTTTTTATTTCTAGAGAAGTAGGAGGTAGGATGAGAGAATAAGGTCAATCAAAGATATCTAGAATGGAAAGTTACCCAAATATACCATGTCCTAGAGAGAGTTTCCACAAGCAAAGGCAAAGTAACATCTACGACCTTGAAACAATTCGAAGTTGAAATGATCACAAAAGTACCAAGTCCTAATCCTTTAAATGCAATAATTAGAGCTCTAAGACAACAAGTAGTTGTAAGCACACTAGGATTGCTAATGATAGTTGACTCAATCCTCAAGACGAAGAACTTTAAGAAAAGGATTGAAAAGAAAGAATTGGAAATATCTATCAAAATAATAAAAGTGAGACAACACAATTCAATAAACCAATTTTTTTGATATGGACAGTATGCCTAAACCACCCTCATTGGCATTTGAGAAAGTAGTCAAGGCCTGGGGAATTCACTATATGTATAATCTCTGTATCACATGTGTTCAAGGCCTATTTATAAATATCATTGTCTATGCATTTTCCCTCAATAAAACACAACCCTTTTCTATTCAATCTGTAAGGAATCCCTTTATATGGGATCCTTCTATATGTATGAAATGTATAAAAATGATATTTTAAAAATCCTTTATGTTGAACCCACATGATACATACATATATTTATGTGAATGAACACCCCGAGAGTCAAGGTAGGAGACTAGTTGGATCTTAATCATCAGAGACCACATACAAAGTAAAGGATTGGACCAAAGAAGCATAAAACTAGTTTGAAGCAATAGTTGAGGAGATGGACAATAGTGACGATGGGATTTTAAGAACAAGAACACCTCTAGATCTTGATAGAGCCAAATGCCTTAAAGACCCTAGTACCATCCATTTTAGAGCAATAAGATCCTTATGCATCACCTGATCTTGAGCATGATAAATCTAGGCAACATAGACCAAATAAAGTAGACACCAACATGATAGTTAGTATAGCTTCCACAAATGTCAGTGCCCCTATTGCTCAACGATGATCCAACCCATATGAAATCTTACATAAAAGACAAACAATAAGAAGCATGAAACACAAATAGAGAAGATGGCCTAGGCTCCTAACACCAAATCTAACTCCTCTCGAAAGAAGTTGAAAGGCATATAGTTCTTCCAATTCTAGCCCTAGGAGAAACTAAAATAAAATGAGTACTAGATTCAAGCACTATAGTCAACATGATTGCAAAAAGCATGGAAGTTGATCCATCAAGAAAAACTATATTTCCACCTAACTATGGATGATGAATCAAAAGTTAAACCTACTAGAGTTTTAAAGGATTAGGTGATGAAAATCATAGGAGTAAATTCTTAATTACCCTCGTAATAATGAATGGCATTAGATAAATAATCTTCTCATAGGAAGTTCTTGTATGAGGAATGCACAACTCTTAAGAGATCAGAGACATAGGCTAGTGTTATTTCGAAACAAGACACAATTAGAGCACATAGAAAATGAAAACTTAGAAAAGTTTGGGCAAATAGTTTTGTGTCATTCAGATTCTAATTAAACATCATTCCCTTCAATTCTTGATTGTCTATGTCATCACAAAATTATGGCTAAGGCCCTTTTTTGGAGAGTTATAAATTTGCTAGCAAAGTTTATTCATTCTAAACAATTTGGATTTATTTGCTAGCAAAGATTGCTCATCCTAAAGAGATTGGATTTGTTTAGGGCAAAAAGATACGCAAAGAATTTCTTAATTTGATACCATAATTGGATCATGATTGATTATAAGATAGGAAATGCATTATGATAAATGTGAATCCTACTAAGTTTAGTGTTGAAAAATCTATAACATGGGCACTTGTAAAGTTATTGTGGACTCAAGCTTAGAGTCTAAAAAAAAGGATACTAGAACAACTCAAAGAGAAACTCAATGAACTAGGATCTTCAATGACAAAAAGGTGAGAGACACTTCTTTTGGAAACTCGAAGCCCCTTTTGACTTAATAAAGTCAAATTATGAAAGGGTTTGTCTCATGATCTAGCTAAGTAGAAAGGATGATAAAATGTGGTGTGCCTTAAGCAAATTGATAACATGATTAACTTGCTCACAAAAAAACTTTGAGTAGTGGATATAATAGCAACAGTTGATGAGACCATGGTTAAGATAGAAAAATCAATGTTTACCATGGGGATGAGTATGAGCATATCTTTGTAACACTTCCACAAATAGCAAAATATTTTCTTGAGAACTTGTATGAAGAGCTTACTCAATAGACTAGGTTGGTTTCCTCTTTCGAAACAAAGGTATGCACTATTGATGAGGGAGATATCAACAAGATGCAATATGCAATTTGAAGAAAAGCAACAATGATATCCTTGTAAATCTATAAATGTCACCCTTAAAGAAGAAAAATGGGCACTCTAATATTACATGCAGGATGAAACAATGAAAAAGTAGAATAACCTTTAGGCTCATCCATTATTTCAATCTAACTTGATTTAAGTGCATGCTACAATAACAACTTGATCTAGTAACTATAGATGACAAGAATAGGTGATAAGTTTGTGTGAGATAAAGCTTGAATACATTTGAAGGAGAATGAGCAAAAGGGTCTCTTGATAGGTTCATAGTTCAGAAGGGGAAAAACCTAATATATCTCTCCATCTTCATCAACCAAACCATTGTGACATTCCATTATCATGTCATGCAAGGAAAATGCCATCAAGTCCCATCTACCAAACAAAAGCCAATAAATCATTCAATCAAAGAGTATCTTGATAACTCACCTCACCCAACTTCACACTTAAAGGCCACACTTGCTACAATAATGACATCAAGGAGAAAAAAAAAGAGTGATCCTCTGTTAGAGACTATGTAAGTATATGCTCTCATACATTATTTGCACTCTAACATATATACATTAGATCCTCAAGTGTGGCACATACCTAGGGATTTTTGGCTCATCTAATATTAGAGCCATCTCCCATTCCAATGATACATGTCTTAGGATGAGAATATCCCCACCAAACATGCATGTGAGGTTTCAAATTGGAAGTATCAAAGCTCATAGAGAACCCTAGCTCTTTATCTTTATTGTTGCTAACAAGTTCTCCATCCTTTTACACCTTGTAATTAATTATTTACATCACTTCAATTCACATTCATCATGGAAGGACTCACTATATTAAGAGTATCAATGTAACAAATAACATTCTCCATAAAAAACCCTCATCATTTAGTGTAGTCGATTTAGGAGGGCACTCATAAATATATGTGCATGACACATGGGTTCAACATAAGGGATTTTTAAAGTGCAATTTTTACACTTTTTTCAACATAGAAAAGGTGCCATGTAAAGGGGTTAATTACATATTAAATAGAAAGGGGCTATGTTTTATCCAAGGAAAGTTCACAAATAAGGGTATTTATAAATAGGCCTTGAATGCACCTGATATAGAGGATATACATATAGTATACATCAAACTTGAGAGTAAGTATGTAAATGTTGAGATAGCCATACACTTTAAATGTAAATCCCATAAGCAATGTCTACTTGCATTATAATAGGCGAGAAAAGAGAGAAAACGGTTTCAAGTGCTCAACCCATGCGATCCCATGTATTGAAATCTCAAAAAATGAAAAGAACTTATGAATCTTGGTTTTGGAAACTTTAGAGGGCCTTTCTTCCCAACTCCATAGCACGCACGTGCGCGCGCGCGCGCGCGCGCACACACACACACACACACACACACACACACACACACACACACACACACAGAGGCATCCATCCTTGTAATTCTTGCTTTCCCCCTCTTGTCTTGTATTTTATCTTCATCTCTTTCACTCATAAGATAACAAAATCAAAGGAAATCAAGGGGGAGTAGAGGCAAGGGTATCTTTAATTACTTATGCACCCACCTTGAATGAAGAAAGCATTAAGTCATCACCTTTAAGATCTAGTTTTTAAAAAGGAAGAATAGTTATTATTGAGCATTTGTTATATTCTCTTGTTTTATTTTATTATTTTCTTACATTCATATGTCAAGTATGCAAGAGATGAAGAGTAAGAACTTTCATGTGAGAGGTGGATATATCAAGAGATTGCTATGGTAGTGAAGCCAATAAGTATCACTCATAATAGCCTTAGGAAAGAGATATGCTTATATGTGCAAAGGCTTTTACTCGGAAGACATGTCATTTGGTTTTTTATCTTCCAATCACTTGAATCACAATAATGAAATGAAAATATAAGGGGAGACGTAAGATGAAGCATGGTGTGCATTAGGGTTTCACTAGATTAAGAACCTCAATGGGTCTTTACTTATTCAAGCCTTCTTTAAAATAACTAAGAGTAGTAGTTATGGAAGTACAAATAGAAGGGAGTAAATATCGAAGAAAGAAAACTTGAATAAAATTTTTGTGTACACACACACACACACACACAAAGAGAGAGAGAGAGAGAGAGAGAGAGAGAGAGAGAGAGAGAGAGAGAGAGAGAGAGAGAGAGAGAGAGAGAGAGAGAGAGAGAGAGAGAGAGAGAGAGAGAGAGAGAGAGAGAGAGAGAGAGAGAGAGAGAGAGAGAGAGAGAGAGAGCACCTCTTGATATCAAGCTAGTTTTCAAGAAGGAGGTGGAGTCATGCCAATGTTAACATGAAGGCACTCATGCATTGGGACCAATGGTTTGACTTTGTATGAATAGATCTACATGATGTTGCTAGAATGTAGGAGAGCTAGACGATCCCCAACTCAACCTACTTTAAAATTATGACAAGGCAGGTAATTAAAACAACAATTAGATTGGCCATTGTGAAGAAATATTTGACAAAAGGTTTTCACTTTAATAGGCTCTTATAAACAAGAAAGCATTTCATTCACATAATTGAAATGATTTTGGTACTTCATGAGTTAAAAAATTATAGTACAAATGTACATGAAAGGGTGAAAGCCTGTGAAATTGTTTGCACAACCTAGTTGTGCATACTCAACTCATGAAATAAAAAGTATAAGTGTACGAGGAGATACACTCTTAGGCCTCTTTTTTCTTTTCAATTTCTCCTCCCTTTGAGGGCTTCTCCTTCTCTAGCATTGTAGCTTCTTCATCACTTTCACAATAATCATGAGTCCCCTTATAGTACATGGATTCATAGGTTGCCTAAAGAATCTGATTTTCAAGGGCACCCTCTTTTCTTTCGACTTCAAAGAAAAATTCTTGGGCTTTCCTTTCTTTTTGGTTGTTGTGGTCTTCTTCTTGGTGACTCACTTTCCCTTTTCCTTGCCCTTGCTTGTTCCCTCTACCTAATCATTGGTAGTTTTAGGTGAACGAGGGGAGTTGAGATCATACGGTATGATCTCCCTATCTAAAACCAACTCAATACACCTCTCCCTCATCCATATCACAATAGAAGAGCAGCCATTGAGAGGCCAAAACTTAGGATAAACAATAAGGAACTGGTTGTGACATTGAGAATCAATACAATGAGAGGGTATTGACCAGCAATGATTCATTATTTTACATGATCAATAAAGCCTGGGGAATGTGACTCACAAAGAGGAGTTGGAGCAATCATGATAAAGAGTTGATCAGGAAAGAAAGAGTTTTCTATTATAAGGTAATCACATGTGCACTTTTTGTTGGAGTCAAGCTTGAAAGAAGAGGATTATCCAGAGGGAAATGAACATGTGGTGAAAAGGAAACCTTGTTATAGGCTCTTTGGGATGGATGCCTAGTTGTAGGCACATGAAGACAAATCTTAAGGAAAATAGGTATGCAATCTAGTGATAAGAGCATCAATCTAGCCTATATCTTTGTTATGACTAGAAATTGGAACAAAATCAAAGAATATGTCTTCCAATTCATCACAATATTCACTCTTTGCACCATATGGAAAGTGAGGGCCATAACACTCTTGTAAATAAATAGAGAGAATTCTGGATGGGAGCAAATTTTGTACAAGTCAACTAGTTTTGGAGCTTTTTTATACGAGAGGTAAACTAAGTCAACAAGATGTAGCCAAAATGAGCAATATCCTAGCATACCACATCTACTTTTATAACTTGCAATATTATTTATTCAGACAGTCATATCATTTCTAATTGAAACTAACTACCTAGAATAGCCCTACATATGCTACATTTAAAAAAAGGATATCTTTGAAAAATACCATCAAGATCTTACCCTAAGTTGTTTGGAAAATAGAAAAAATACCCCATGCAAGCATAATTTGCCCATGTAAATTGTCCTACTCTACACAGTGGATGTATATGAACTACATTCAACATCAACTTGGCAAATTGAGGGACCTCCAATACTTGATATAGCACCCCAATTTTAAAAGGTAACCGAAGAGCTTTGTGCTCTTATGTAGAGCTATATAATTCCATAGTGCATCATCTCACTCTTTTTTATATGTCTTCCCTCTCCTCTTTTGAGGTTGGATGATAGTGGGCTTGTCCATTTTTCACTTGCATGTGGATACATGGTTTACTAGTTCACTCCATTCATCCAACATAAGTTAATTTGCCTCCATGTGGAGGACCTCTTACATCTAATTTCTTCTATTGCAAGTTGAAACTTAAGTCTAAGTTAGTCAAAAGGCATATGTTGTGAGCTTTGTGAGAGCATGTGACATGCATGTCAATTTGACTTGTGCTATTCATGGATGTTGTTATTGACTTGCATGTGAATGGGTACATTTGATTTAACTCCTTAAAATATGAAGCTTTAATTTATCAATGTAGTCCCCCTTGAAAGGGGGTATTCTCCCTTTCTTTTCATTCTTTCTCATAATTCTACAAACACATAGGGCTCTACCACATGATGACTTGCATGTGGCTATGGACACTCAACAATCATGGTAGTCCCTACATAGGTCAATTGACATGGCATGCTAGGATGGGTTGTAAGTAGTTATTTGCATCATTGTTACATCACACAATTATTTTAGTCCTACTCAACTAAAAGTTATGGAATATGGAAAAACAAATAGGGAAGAAGATTAATTGAGTATGCTACCTAATAAGGTTTTCACCAAACAATAGCATGAACAACAATGGTGATCGTATGAAAATGCTCTACACTAACTATCATGTTAAGATTTTAATCCTTGATATCTTTCGATCAAGCCTCAAATGCACATATAATTAATAGATGTTAACCCATGAGGTGTGAGTTTTAGTTAGTGCTAGCCTCACCTAATTGTTCCAAAGAATATCATTATCAAGCTGTGAAATCTTTGTGGATAGAGGAAGAGAAGAAAATATTAACATATTTAATATCATATTCTAAATTGATTTTGAAGAATTGTCAGAGAGAGAACCAGGGAGAGAGAAAGAGGAGAGAGAAGACTTCAGAGGAGAGAGAAAGACTACAGGAAGAGAGAGAATAAGAGTGACGAGGAGAGAGAAAGACAAGAAAGAAGGGGAAGCCATAGAAGCTGTGAGCAAGAAGGGAGAGAAAGTCTGTAATTGTATTAATGTGTCAAAAAGATATGTAAAATTACATGTCCTCTCCTTTTATACTAATGTTAGTGTGACATGGCATAATGTCAATATTATTTACACTAATTCCTTATTCTCAACTTCTTACAATCCATCCCTTCCCAAAAGTTTTTGTCCTCAACAAACCTGAAAGACTAGAAAAGGATAAATGAAACAGAGTACTACTCTGATACAAGGGCTACAAAAATAGGAAAAGCACTAGTTTGTACTAAGTAATGGAGAGGATCGTAAGTGGGAAAAGTGAATAGGCCATATGAACATCCATTTTGAAATGATAAAATTGAAAACTGAACCATCATAACTCCCAGAAAGGACACCTACAAGAAATAGACAACTTGTTGTCTACTACAGAACCTGCTGTAGTAAAATGGAGATATCTTGTGATGGGCATATCCAAATCAAGTGTGCTATGAATCAAAAGAAAACTCATTAGACATACTTGCAACCCATATAGATATCCTTCTTTTGTAATCAAACCAGAATTGAAGCTGAACCAAAACAGTAAGCTGTCCAGAAACTGTCTGCAGTAGAACCAGAGATAAATGGACTAATTTTCAGCCAAATAAGCCTCTCAAAGATGAAAATTCTGAACCCCAATATGGATGTTGGCCTTATGAAGGTGCAAAACCCTACTCAAAACCTCATGGATCAAAAGGTATTCCGTCATAATGATTGTCCAAGAGAATAGAATGCCTCTCAACCACATACTCCAATCCACCTGGATCAAATGGATACGATGAAGTATCCCCATAATCAAATCCATGATCGCATCCATAATCCCCTGGATCATAGGGAAGCACAATGCCATCTTCATATTCATGTATGCCCAAATCATGTATTATATCATCATCAGACATGTGCCAATCATCATAACCATGATCAAGGTACTCATTAGCAAATGCGTTCAATGGCTGTTGTAGACCTTGATTAAGTGTAAATTGATGCCCAAAAATATCATCATGAGGTTTCTCTAAGAGTCTAAAACCTTCAACGTGGCCATCTACATCTGCAAGTGTTTCATGTGATTCATCAACGAAGATACCATCAGCTTGTACATCTTGCTCTTCATTGTTCCCTTCTTGTACATCTTCTTGGTCTTCTTCATGCTCACCCTCTTGTTGATCCTGTTGTTCATTATCCAAATCTTGTTGTTGAAGAGGTGGATGCTCATAAGCATAAGCATGTTGACCATAATAGCCATTCTGCTGCCAAGGTTCAATGGAATGATACTTTGCATTATGATATGGTACATCATATTTATAAGCATTAACATGCTATCCAGATGTACTTGCATACTGCTCATATTCATTTGCATGTTGTTGCTGTTCATATTCATAAGATGCATGTAGATCATAGTGTGTACCATCAGCATATACATGTTGTCCATAAGCATAAGCATTTGATTCAAGTGTACCATCAGCATATAGATGCTGGCCACCATAAGCATAAGCATTTGATTCAGGTCTTGCTGTTTTTTCCATAACCGCCTTTATAAGAGCAATACACTGATCAGTCAAAACTCCAAGTTTGTCAATTCTAGCTTGTGTTTGAAGCCAACCTTGTCCAAGTTTGTCAATATTAGCGTGCGTTTGAAGCCAACCTTGTTCACTAGAACTGGAGCTATTGATCTCAGCTGCCATTGCAGTCAAGTTGAAGAAATATGTTGTTCCTTGAAAAATATAAGTCCAAATAAGCTGTATGATAGCTTGACTCGAAAGTTAGGATGTCTAATATCAAGTAGAAATCCTGGTTTGAATTTAGGAGTAGCAATACCCCTCTCTGTTTAAGAATTTCCATAACTGTCCACAGTGAACTGCTAGTGAACTGCGCTTTAATTTGAGAAATATGTGTCCAAATGAAGCATTTGATAGCTCCGCTCGAAGCTTGTGATGCCTAGTATCCAGTCCAAGTGTTCTTTTCTCGTTTGAATGAGTTGAAAAATTTCAGTAGCAAAATTACCAAATCTGTCCTGTTATTACAACACCCTGGCTGAAACAGAGCAACTCAAATGCCAATAAGCTAAAGCAAAGAAATTCTCCAAGTGCAGAAGAAAAGCATGTGGTATGGGAGGTTGAGCTGAAAGTTGCTCAATAACAGCACATGACACTTGTGACTGAGAAATCAAGCTCTCTCTGAAATCTCAAGGTCCCTTGAAACACATGATCTAGCTCAATTTGAAGCCTTGGGAGCTCTTGTTGTTACATGCTTTGTAAGCTCGATCAACTTCATAGCAACAGAGCAAGTCATGGATGTGCTTTGGAGTGTATGTAAACATAAGAGAAACCACCAATCAGATCAGACTTTCGGGTAAACAAGCCTTCTATAAAAGTGAGAGCTGCAACATTGTCAGCATGGTCCTTCCTTTTTAACTACTATGCCTTCCAGTAAAATAGTAATCCATCACATGCCAGAGTGCCTGTCAATCTTGTCATCACAACTAGGAAAAGCAGCCTTAAAGATGAGGAGCATTGTAATCAAAACTCTGGCCAAAATGGTGGAACTCTTTATGATAGCACTATGGAGCTCGACAGTGTCAGTTTTAGTCCAGTGGTTGTGGAATCAGTTAAATCAACTGGAGCTGAAACTGTCACTGCTGCCTCGATTCTTAAGTCAAAGCTGTTGGAATCCTTATTGGACCAAAGTTTAGCAACATCTGATGCTCATGAACAGTCATTTGCTAAAGTTGACCAGTACGGAGGTGGTTTTGAGTATGAAGCAAGTATGGTAGCTGCTTCACCAGTAGCCAGCAGAAACCAAATGGCAGTCGGGGGTCAGCAAAACTCAAAACAGGATCAAAATTCTGGGGTGGAGTCCAACCAACATCCAGTCATCGTCTTTATCTTCATATGTGAGAATATACTCAGAGCTGTTCCTTAATCGAAAATGCTTGCCATCATTACAATGGCTTTTTCTCCGCAGCAAGTTGCACAACAGTAGATGGTTCCACATAGCTTTTGTTGTGCTTATACAACTGTTGAGGCCTTTAGAGTCAGCACGTTTTGTAGGACCTAATTCAGATGAGTCTGTTGCAGGAGTTGGGGATGGAGGAGATCCGCAGAAAACTCAGATTCCATACAATTTCAGACGCTGACAAGTCCAAGAACGTCCTCAAATTCATGCGATTGCTCCTTCTCAGCACACCTTCCAATATTGGCAAGGAGACTTTTTGAAGCTCTGGCAGTGGTGTGAGATTTCACAGGGCTGTTGCATATTACACTGCATCAAGGCCTTTCAGAGACTAGCTACCCAAACGGAGTCTCCACTACGAATACTGTTATAAAATGGCCCTTTCTCCTAGCAGAAATAGTGTTCCGGGATCCCTTAGAGTACCAATGATACGTTTAGAAAGACCCCCCTCACTTGGATCAACAGGCAAGCCAGCTGCAACCACATTGCCTTCATCCGGCTCGCTTCCTTCTCGATCCAAAACATGGAACTGAAACGTAAAGCGGAACAAGCCAACAACATATGGTGGAGATTGAGTGGGCTTTTGGGTCCTGAGAGGTGTGTTATCATGTATGCTGTCATTCAAGCCCTCTTTACAGTTGCAACACTGGCTTTGACTATCCTCCTTTTCAAATCATACTGATTGCACATAGTATTTGAGGTGTTTAAGTTGTCAGCCACAGTTTGGAATGGTGGCAATTATATCTTTGAAGTCATGCCACGGCAAGCTGTTGCCAAAATTAAGAAAAAAGAAGCCAAATCCTCAGAAACAAATGGGTTTTCCGAGAATAGAAATCTTATGAGATCTCAAAGCAACGGAATCCATGAGATAGGCAAGGTTGATGCAGTTGTAGCTCTGGCAAAGGTTGGTTTGACAGAATCAGATGGATTAGGTGTTTGTAACTCTTGTAGAAGACCAAGTGTTGAGGACATGGCTGAATCCTTAGTGTTGCTTGATGGTGTAAAGTCCAGCATGGATAATATTTGAACTGATGGCGCACAGTGCAGGTTAGGTGATTTTAAAGCTGCCCATAAATTTTGTATCTCTATCCGATACTATTCTCATTAGCATACCATGCAACTTGAACACACCTTCCATAAATTGCTCAGCCACTTCCCTTGCTGAATATTGTATTTTGGTTGGAATAAAGTGGGCTAATTTAGTCAATCTATCAACAACCACATAGATACTATTCCATCCATGACTAGTAGTAGGTAATCCCATTATAAAGTCCATGGAAATGTCGGTCCATTTTCCCGTAGGAACAGGTAAAGGCTGAAGGAGTGCAGTTGATAATAAAGTGCAGTCCTTATTTTGTTGGCACTCTAAACACTTGGATGCATGCTCCTATGCTTCTGACAAGATCTAAACTAAAGCTTTGATACCAATGTAATGAAGCATTCAACTAGGAAAAGAAATCTAACAAGAAATCTAACTAAACTGAATTAGGCATATAGTAACAAAGAACTATTGCACCAAGACATCTTGCCATGTATTAATGATGAGAATTCCATAGAATACATGACAGCCATGGCTGATGCTTCATCTAACAAGAAGGAATTAGCTAACTTCAAGAAAGTGAACAGTAAAAAAATTTTGTGAATGAGCCAAAAGATGTCTTCTCTTAGCCTCTTACCTTCTTTATCCTAACTCCTCATCTCTAAAGTTAAGGCACATTTACATAGGCAAGGGCTGAATTTACAAAGGCTGGAAATTACAAGGTATGGAATTACCAATTACAAAAGTATCAAGGTATTTTCTTTTATGACAACTACACAAAAGGAGAATGTGCGAATCTTTGAAGAAAGGAGAGAAAGAGGCACATAATCAATTGTGCACTCCGCCCTAGTTTTTCCCCAAAAGACACACAATCCTTCATATTTTTTATCATTTCTTTAAATTTTTGATACATTTATATTTGTAAGGATTTAGCCTTGAAATTTCAATTCTTTCTAATCTTTTTGCAAATGCATGCATGTACACTTTCATGTATACCATTTATTAATCATGGAGGTGGATGTGGCCCCTCATGTGTAAGGGTGTATTTTAGTGATTTTGAAATAGTATGATTATGATTTTCTTTATAAAAAAAAGATATTTGATGTATGTATGGATATTTTTGTGCCTTGTTTTTATGCTTCTTTGGGTATCATCATTGTCTACACACTGAAATGTGAAGCATCCTTGTGAACCTTGTCAAATAAGAACCACTGTCTAACATTAAACACTTCCAAAATTGTTAGAAAAATAACTTTGATTACGAGGCCTAACCATGGTAGGGTATAGGGACTCCAAATCCATGACCACGAAAGTAAGGAAACTCCTACCTCAAATACTCCCACATTGAAAAACTTGCATACTTATTGAAGGGTAGGGTTTTATCTTCCATAAGGAATCACAAGAACAACTTCTCCATCCTATAATGGAGGAAGCCCTCCATCTTCTTCTTCTTCTTCTATTCTTCGTCTTGTTCTAATTTTGCATCAGTATATTATCAACCTACACTCCTGTTTTCTACATTCTTTATAATCATCAAATTGGGTTTGGCATCAATTGTTTGTTGTCTTGTCTGTCCTCTGAAAGCATAAGAGCTATGTGGAACTCAAGGAAGGGGGTCGATCAGGATCCTGCAAAGATGACTTTGATGGGATGTGACTCTTCTTTTGCATCTAACACCATGCTTTCTTCTTCTTCTTCTCCTATCAATTCTTGCTATGGTGTATGCATAGACTATTTTCTTTCCCTATGTGCCATGTCTCGTTATGAGAGGTGATCTATCTTTTTCTCCTGTCATCCTTTCTTCATGCCATGCTCTTCTTCATTTTTTCTTTTCAATCAGAGAGAATAGTGGCATCTTTCTTTCCTTCTCCTTCTTCAATGCCTTGGTAGGTCCCTTGCACATTATCCAAAACTACACTATTTTCTAGAATTCTATGATTTATTATGCCGACGAGATGCAAGATGAGATGTGTTGATCACCTTCTTCTTTTTCTTATAGTTTTAGTTATTGCCTATTCTGCGTGTAAGCCAAGTGATTATAGCAAGAAGGGAAAGATGAAGGAAGAACGCTACCTATTGTGGATGAAGGAGATGTTGGCTGCCTTCTCTCTCTTTCTCTCTATTTGTTTGTATGCCAGTCTTTATAATCTCTCTCTGTAGATTGGTAATAGACATGAGATGGGTCCTCCAAGAACATGACAATGAGAAGCTCTTCTTCTTCTTCACACTAATAGTCTACCACCAGCTCCTCATGCTAGTGTCGCATCAACATTTCTTGTTAATGTATAATCTCAACCAAGTAGTTGTGGAGATCAACTTCTTCCTCGGTTGTGCACCAAAATGAAAGCAACCCTCCCATGAACAAAAAAAAAAACACAAAACTAGGGCAAAAGCATGCAAATCTATGCACATGACTGAGCCATTAATCTCAAAACAAGAAAGAATCACAAGTCTGGCACTTAACAATGAACATAATCATCACTTTCATCTTCATCCTTTGTAGCTTCCATTTTATAAGAGAAAAGAGGAAAGGGAAAAGAGAAAGAGAGGAAAAATTTTATATAGAGTAGAGAGGAGAGAAATTTTTACACCACACAAAAGGAGAATGTGTGAGACTTGGAAGAAAGGAGAGAAAGTGGCACATAATTATGTGTATACTCCATCCCACTTTTTTCCCAAAAGACACACAACCCTTCATATTTTTTATTATTTCTTTAAATTTTTTATGTGAAATCGTAAGGCTTTAGCATTTAAATTTCAATTCTTTCTAATCTTTTGCAAATGCATGCATGTACACTTTTGTGTATACCATTTATTTATCATGGATGTGGATGTGACCCCCTCATGTGTTTTTTTTTTTTGAATTTGAAAGTGAGATTATTATTATCTTTTAAAAATATATATATTTGATGTATGCATTGATATTTTTATGCCTTGTTTTTGTGCTTCTTTGGAAGTCATCACACATGTAATCAAGTATGCATGTATATTCTCCTACCAAGCCGAAGAGGTGCTTGCTTGAGACCATACAAAGTCATTTCAAATTTACACATTGTTTTCTTGCCCTTTCTACACAAAACTATGAGGGTGGAAAATCATACACTCCCTCATGTACAAATGCTATGAATAGTTTGTCACACCATTATAAGAGTTGCTCCTAATGCACAAATGCTATGAATAGTTTGTTACATGTCAAATGGGAGGAAAGGTCCCCTCAAAATCAATGCCCTTTATTTGACCATAAGATTTTGCCACAAGTCTAGTCTCATAGAGATTGATACTACCATCTAGCTTTTGCTTGAACTTGTAAAACCACTCGGAACTAATGGCCTTCTTGGTAAGAGGCAAATCACATAATAAGTCGATAGCATTATACTTAGACTGCATATTGCCCATCCAATTTTTTGATTTTTTAACCAATTCTTAATAATATGATGCATAAGAGGTACTATAAGAGTCTAGCCAATGTTGCATCCAACTTACTATCATGCAATATTTGCACTAGTCATTTTGGCATAGTTCGAGACTCGGGGAAGTTACTATATGTATATCCTCTACATCACCTGCGTTCAAGGCCTATTTATAAATATCCTTGTCTATGGACTTTTCCTAAATAAAACATAACCCTTTTCTATTCAATCTATAAATAACCCCTTTATATTACACCCTTATGTATGTAAAAATTTTATAAAAATGGTATTTTAGAAATACCTTATTTTGAACCCACGTGATGCACACATATATTCATGAGTAACTTACCTGAGGTTTGAGACTACTCAATCTCTAGTCTCTTATCAAGAAGTACATCATTCACATGTGTATAAGAAATATGCTAATTTTCATTATCATGAGAAAGCTACATAGGTTAAACATTTACCTCATTTGGCAATGCATGTGACTATATACCATTGAAAAGAGGCAACAAACTTACATAGATATCTTCTAAGCATACATACGTCTCTTTTGTACATGAAAGTAAAGGTTGAACAACATCTCCCATAAAGACGATATCATTAGCCATGTTAGCAAACTAGTTGAAGCATAAAACACTTTAAACTTAGCTCTTAAACCATACGTATTTATTCCTAGAGTAGTCATCAATGAAAGTAATGAAGTAGAAGCAGTTGCCAAAAGAGAGTGTTTGCACGGGACCATAAATATCACTATGTACAACGGTAGTTTGCAAACAATTCTCATAGAATGATATATTAGAAGTGAAGTGCACATAATTTTACCCAACATGTAGCCTTTACAAATGTGTTTTTCAAATGTATCAAGAGTAGACAATGAAGAGACCATATTAGATTTTTGTAGGTGCACTAAACTACTAAAATTCATATGACCAAAGTATCAATGTTGGGTTACTTGTTCCTGTATGAGCAAGAGGTAATCATCGATCCTTTGTTAGTTTTGATTTTTGTTTTTGAACAAACATTGGAAAAATTGCAAAGTGTTTTATATCTTGTATATTTTGTCCCCTCACGGGCTACAAGTATCTTAAATATGAAACATTTGTTAGACAATAGCAATCGAACATATGTGAACCTTTTTTAATGGGGAATGGGCAATGTTAATTCATGGTATGGTTATTGTTTTATGCTATTTGGAATATGTTATTTCTAATTGGACAAAATTAGTTCGTTAGTATTTATTTGTCATTAGTTGAAATATGTGCTTTAATATTATGTTCATTTCTTGTAAGTTGTATACATAAATTTCTTATTAATTACTTATTGTAATGTTCCAATTACTTAGTTTATTTTAATAAACAATGTGTATATACATTCTAAAAATTAATTTATGTTGGAAAAAACAAAATGGTAAAGATTGCACATTTTCAAAACTAGCTCTAACTATGAAGATAATTGTTATTATTAATGAGGTATTATATGCCAGTTCATGGAAGGAAGGCTTGGGAAACCCTCCCAAGACAAGCTTATTAAAACTATGTTTGTAGTATAGAACAACAAAAAAAACTAGCCTAGTGGATAATCACTTGGCAGTTAAGTGCACTTGGGTGATGACACTGTTGAGATGGGTGATCTCTCAAGAAGCTTTTCCTACAAGCTAGTGGGTCCTCCTCGCGCATAACCAACGGCGCCAATGAAGCCTTCGTAGCCCATTGCCAAGTATGCCAAGGCCAAGATGCCAAGGTCTATATCTTGGTTGTGAGCCTTGGAGTGACGCCTGCCCGATGACGCAACGTGCGGTGCTCGCGGTATCTTTATCTCCACGCTACATTCCAAAAACGAATCTCCTCTCTAACATCATTGATGATGTCAGAAAAAAACACTAAAAGCAATCATTTTCTCTTTATCACCTTTGATTATTATATAAATGGGGATAGAGCCTCACATCAGAAGAAAAAAAAACCATGCAAAAGTCTCTCTGTTATTGATGCAATGAAGCTCTGTTGCAATCAACTGAGCTTGTCTCTCTCCACACCTACGTGGAAGCACTGCTCAAATCCATCAAGCTTCTTCCATGGCTTCCAATAGACGTCAAGATGCTGAGCGAGGTCATGCTCAAAGGGCTCCCCAATGTGAGGAAGTAGTCGTTGCTGAAGTGCAAGCAGAAGTTACCCCCGAATCCATTCAACCCGAAGGACCGGTTATTCCACAATGAACCGAGGTTACGTCATACCTCGTAATCATGATGGATGGCCGAATGGAGATAGTCAGGTTTAGTACATAAGTAAATGATTACTTTTAAGCTATTAACTCTACAATTTTCTAATTTTTGAATTTTATGTTATTGCTTTTTGGCATCTTACGATCAAATGAGGGATAAGCTAGTAATGTTAGAAAAGCCCATAGGATAAGTCTGTTACATAGATTACGCTTAGTTAGAATGTACTTAAACTTACAAAAACATGTTAGTATTACCAATTGCTTTTTTGGAAAGAACACGGGAATTGATGAGGGGAATAGATTCTATGCATCGCATATATTGACAAGTGTGTTAAAAATGTTTTATGGTTATGATTGCTTTTGGATTTGTGAATGATGAATTATGTCTCTTATGATTTCGAGCTTGTAACAGTTGGATGAGTTGTGGATTGTGGTGGTTCGAGACATTGGGATCCCCAATCCAATGCTCCCTAACACTTCGTAGAGTGTCAAAAAACTCACATGCAAGTGGGGGTCCTATGCTCCTGAGAGAGGTAGGTGTTTTTGGCTTTTGATCGCTTGAGCACCTGAGAGGGCAAAGGGCCAAGTGATAAGTGCCCTTGCTATGTAGGATGGCTCTTGAGGCTTAGGGAAGCTTAGAGGGTCTTTGAGCCATACATCCCAATCCTATGAGTTTTGAAGGTCCTATCCTAGGCTGTATAATGTCTTTTTGCTTGTTATTATGAAATAGAGCATTTGATTTCTGAATTGTTTGTTATGTGCTAAGATTGAGTTTAACGACCCCAGTTTAACTGTGTAATAAAAAGAAGATATTTTTAAAATGTCCAAATAGCGTGGTAGTATGCTTTGCTAATTAGAAAACTAAAGCAAACCAATCAAGGAAAGTGGGAGGCTTTGATCCTCACAATCGAACATCTATGGGTGGGTGGACCCGATAAGTTGGGCAACTTTCCCTAACACTAGATAGAGCTAATTAAATTGTGACCCTTGCAATATCGGTAGGATTAATTACCAAGTTTAACACCGTTTTAGGGGGACTAGATTTGGGATTTTACCTTATGAGTAGGGAGATCGAGTTACACTCTCCCCCATCTCTCGCTCTCTTTGAAGCAAGTGCGGTGTTAACCTCACTCTTGCATTTGATTGATTACAAAGTGGTCTTTCTTAGGTAGGCATTAGATTGCTGTTAAGGGTGACTTGTCCACGCTCCCCTTTGAAGTAGAACTGAGATTCCCATATTCAACTAAGTCCTAGGTTTCCCATGGGGGGAGACTGGATGGTGATGTGGATGGATATGAATTTTGATCGACTACTAAGAGGGTCTGTTGGAGGAGGCACCTTACACTTATGTAAATTACAATGTAAGTATATTGTGTAAATCACAATATATTTATAGAACTTTGTGTGAATTATAACTTAAAGCAATTCAAGGGATGAAAAAATGGGTATAAGTGTAAATTATAATATAAGTGAATTATAATATATGCAAATTATAAGATGAATTATTTATGTAATTTACAATATAAGTATTTGTATACAATATATATACATGTATCTATGCATGTGATACAAAAGCTATCAATGTTTAGAGTATTATTGCATTTAATGTTCATATCATTATTACATATTTACTTGTCCTTTTAATAATTATTTCATATCAAATGTATTATATATTCATTAAAATTAGACAAAAAATTTATTACAAATTTTCATTTTATCACAAAAGTGAGTAATGCATTTCGAAATGATATAGTAATATCATTCACATATGGATTATTGTCACTAAATTGATTGCTTATTACACATTCTCTATTTAATAAATTCATATCAATAAATTAATGACTTACTTTTCTTTAAGTGTTGATGATGATCTAGCATGGCCATGAGACCATTTAGAGACCACTATTCCTAGTGTATCACTTAATGGGGTGATCAAAGCACTGTGATGGGGATATTTGGTACAAGCAGTACAAGTTATGAAGGGGGAAAGAAGTGTCTGCCAAGTGTAAGAGTGTACACAAGAACCAAGGAGTTACACATAAATAAAGATGGATTGAGTTCTAAGAAGAGGAAGTGCATTAGCATTGTGTTATGTATTTATGTGTGCATCTAGGGACGCCTGGGAATGTTTTACTTGTGTGTAATGAGCATTCTATTCATTTGGGGTCATCCTCTCCCCTACAAGTCAAAAGGTTTAAGGTCTTTTCTTTCATTAAGAAAGACGAGAGAGGGAATTTTCTCACTAAGAAAGATGAGAGAAAGTGATCCTCTGGAAGTGAGGAGAGAAGTGATTTTCTCTTTCTAAGGTCTAAAATGACACAAGATTTTGTGTGAAATTCAATCTTAAGGTTGAGGCCCAAGGCAATCTAATGAACTCTCCTTATCTATGACTCACAGTGGTTACATGGACCATAAGTTAAGAGTACTGTTTAAAAAGCTATTTTTTTGGAAAATCCATGGTAAAAATATCTCGCAATAGAAAAACGATCTCTAAAAACGGGCTGGATGGGTTATCGGAAACAGTGAGATCTACACCTTTCGTGTTGGACGTTTTTTCATCCAAACAACGCACAAAGAGATATCTCGAAATTAGTGCTTCAGAGTGGAACAACCACATCTTGCATGAAGAACAACTCAACTCTCTCTCCAAGAAGAGAAGCTCTTGAAAGCCTATAAAAGAGGAGGCTCTCTTTGGGTGTGAGAGAGGGGAGAAGGAAGCATCACTTCGCATGTATCCAAGAGGAGAAGAGAAGGTGCAAGTGCTGTGGAAACCCTGTCGAAATCAAGTGTTGCGGAAGCCCTGCTGAAATCAAGTTCCAAGAGGAGAAGAGAAGGTGCAAGTGCTACGAAAGCTCTGCTGAAATCAAGTTCCAAGAGGAGAAGAGAAGGTGCAAGTGCTGCGGAAGCTCTGTTGAAATCAAGCGCCAAGAGGAGAGCCCTACACATATTGTGTAGGAGAGAAAGAGACTCAAGAAGGATCTAAAGGTGTCAACTTCCAAGTTGTGCAAGTGTTAGCTGATTGTATACCGTGCAAGAAACCGTGATCTTGTTTCCAAGATCTACAAGTAAGAACTGGCTTATGTGTAACGAAGGAGCTTGCTTCTTGCAATAATATAACTACACAAAGGGGGGGACTGGCCCATCTTCCAGTCCCTAGTGTGTTGCCAATTTCTCTACCTCTCTCTCTACATCTTTCTTTTCTCTCATCTATTCTCCCTCTGTGCCAACATAATATTCGCCATATATATTTTAAGTATATAAGAAAGTCGAGCGTGTATCTCGGATTTTATAACAATGGTATCAGAGCATGACTCTT
The DNA here is from genome assembly GCF_053477565.2 of Lygodium microphyllum. Lineage (NCBI taxonomy): Eukaryota > Viridiplantae > Streptophyta > Polypodiopsida > Schizaeales > Lygodiaceae > Lygodium > Lygodium microphyllum. Next base: position 153,135,891 of record NC_141145.1, read on the forward strand.
TGCTTTTCTCAAAGTAAAGGTGATCCTTGTAAGAAGAAGGTAAAGATGGCAACTGATGAAGCACCTACAAGTGAGCAATTACATGCTCAAGTGACAGAGTATCGTAGCTTGTTGGAGATTCCTGAGGTACTCAATTGATTGACAGCTTAAGGGCAAGGGAAGAAGCTACCTATCAAGGAACGAAACCTCCAAAAGATGGTGATACTGGAAGAAACACCATTGCACCAATTGATGGTGAAGGTGCAAAGCATCTAATTGTTGAGAAGCTTCCTAGAAGGAAGAAGGACTCTTGGGTCAAGAAGATTAAAAAGACCTCACCTCGAGTGAGACGGATAAGGAGGGAGTCGTCTCCCTCAGCAACAACTAGCTACTCCCATGATTACTCAAGTTCCTCCTCCTCCTCATCATCTTCTAGTTTCTACTCTCTTGGTTCTAAGTCTCGTACAATCCGCAAACATACAAAGAGGGACCATAAGAGGAGCAAGCTTAAGAAGACTAAGACTTTCAAGTTTGGGGATAAGGACATAAAGTTTAACTCTTACTCCAGTAAGAGAGATCCTGCTAAGGCGCTAGTGTTGAGTGTTGAAATGACTTGTTTTTTGGCTAATTTTTGTTGTTTTTGAGATCTGAATGGTTGATTTTATGAGATGATTGATTGGCTTGAAAGTGGTTTGAGAGTGTTTTGGATGATATTGATTGTGTTTTGGAAGTTTATGATGTTTGTCAGTGATTCTGTGATGTTCTGATAGGTTCTGATTGGTTTTGTATACCTTCTGTATAGCTTCTGTTTTGTTCTGTTTTGTTCTGATTGTCTTCTGTAAGGAGGGATGGATTGATGATTGATGAAGATTGAGATCTTATGAAAGCTTATTGAATAGTTTTTGAGAGTTTGGAATGGTTTGAGTATGAGTTATGTGGTTTTGATGACCTTCTGTAACCTGCTGTAGGTCTTCTGTAGAGCTTCTGTCTCTGTTCTGTTCTGTACTGTAGCTGTTCTGGTACTGTTCTGTAGACTGTTCTGTATGCTTCTGTATGTGTTCTGATGGATGAGAGTGTAGCTTGGGAAAGTTTTCTAGCCTTGGAAAGAGGTGAATACAAGTGCAAAAGAGCTGAAAGAAGTGAAAGAAGTAGCTGCTGAAGACTCAAGTGAAGACTGGAGTGAAGTGACAGTAGTGAGCTATGAAAAGACACTGTAGTGGCTCTGGTGACTCTTCATATCAGACATACCTCTTGGGAGGGGTATCCACGACCTAAGAAGGATTATTGAGGGTGATTTTTGAGAGATTGTAGTGAGGAGATGATGTATTATTGATAGAGAGAGAGAGAGAGAGAGTCAGAGATAGCCAATTCTACCAAAACAGAGTGATTGTATATGAGAGATTGAGAGAGAAGACTATGAAGATATTGAAGATGAATACTATGTGATGTATTTCCATTCAAAGATGGTGTATTCCTTTGCTTTCTTTGTTTTATTGATGAATTTTGTGAAGATATTGAAGAATATGGTTGATTCTATCAAATCCGTGGGAGATCTACATGATGCTTTATGAAGATTTGTTGTGCCTGGTGTTCTTTTCTTCATTGTGATTATATGAAACATAATAAATAAGCTTGTTGATGTTACAAGATAGATTTTCTTGCAAGAGAATTCCCTTTTCCTTGGTGTTCCTCTTGGGGCACCATGTTTTTGGTGCGCAGCCGGGGAAACTTGCCAACAACAAGCACCAGAAGAGGCTGAAAATGAAGGAAATAGCATTGCCAAGAAGAGAAGAATTCAATGGATGTTTGTAAAGTTCCTTCTTCCACTGAAGAGTTGGAATTTGTCATAATCAGAGCCACTTTCCACAAAAAGTTCATCCCACAATGGCGGAAATACATCACCATCATGATGCATGCTCTATGTGGTGGACAGTTTCCTCTTCATGTTGAAGCAGCAGAAACTTGCATCTTGGTGGCAAACTGTTTGGGGACAAACTGAAGAGCAGAAACAGAGAGAATGACCATCCATGGAAGATTTGGCATTCATTGAGAAGTTTCCAGACATTATCAAGTGGGAGATTGTGAAGAAGCTTCAAGAGTCTTGGTCTGTAGAGGTTCACAGAGACAAGAAGGAAAAGAGTTGGAATTTGTTCGTGGATGCTCAGCAGCAAGATACATGGGATGCTTGGTGCACTGATAACCTTCTGTTTGTTCCATTAGCAACCCACTGGAAGTTGGTAGACAGAGTGTTCTTCACAACATACACTGTTGAAACCATCAGAAGCTGGCATTACTATGATGATGGCACCACCACAATGCTTAGATGTATGCATTTTGACACCTTCAGAACCGAATACCTTCCTCTGTGCAGTGGCATGAAAGCAGAATTCAGAGACGTTGAAAAGGAAGAAGTAGAAGAAATGTTGGCAAGAGAGTCCTCCAAAGATTGAAGCCTTCTGTTAACCCTCTGTGGAGCACTGACAACATAGTGGAGCCAACCCCCTGATGAATGACGCAATAAAGAGGCAAGCGTTAGAACGAGTCCAGAGGTACGTGAGAAGAGAGAAAGCAAAAATCAGAGCCGAGAACCAGCTTGCAGCAGAAGCCGCCTTTGACGCCCTTGTGGAACTCTTTACAGAAGTCCCAATGGCACATCAAGCCCTTCCTCCTCCTGCTGGAGGTCCACTTCCAAGCCAGATCCGTCCTGGAAATATTGATGAGGGCCAACGAATGTAGTTCCATTGCCAGTTTTTAAGGGAGAGTACAATGAAGACCTCGATCTTCATGTAGCAGAGTTTATGGTAGCATGTATGGCTAACAATGCCAGAACCCCTGAGCATTGGTTAGCAATATTCCCCGCCACTTTTAAGGGCGCAGTATTTTAGTGGTATGAGAGACAAGCAACAGGAACTTTTAGCACATGGGACGACTTGAAGTTGGCCTTCCTCACTAAATTCAGGCGTGAAGGTTTTGAAGAACGGATGCGAGAGGAATTTATGAATTTAAGTCAGTCCTCTGGAGAAAGAGTAGAAGCTTATGTCTCACGAATGGAATCCATCCTGAAGAGATGGACTAACCATAATCTAGATGATGGTATTCAGAAGGGGGTGTTTCTCAAAGGATTACAACCAGAAGTCTGTAAGTTTGTGGAGCTGCAAAGACCAGCCACACTGCAAGCTGCAACAGAAGGTGCAAGACTGTACGATGAAGTGGAAGCTAGATTGGCAATGAATCCAGGAAGAGGAGTCCTACCTCCTCTGATGCCAGGAATGGTATACCCACCAAATGCAGTCCCAGGGACTGTCCCCTACCCTTACCCACAGATGCCCTCAGTATCACATTACAGTGCACCAAATCCATAGTGGCCACAATCAATGCCTCAAATGATGATTCAACCACAACAACAATGGTCCCAACCAATTTCCCCAATGCCAAATCAGCAGCAACAGTGGAACCCTACCAACTAGAGCCAACAGCCAACAGTTCAAACAAGAGCTCTGAATCAGAATCAGAACATAGATCCCTCTGCACTAGCCCAACCTGTTTATGCTGTGATTACAGAGACTCCTCAAAACCCTCCTGCCAGTGCCTCAGGAGGAGAAAGCTTGAAGAATTACTTATCCAACTCAGTTGCCAACATCAAAAAGGAGTTGATGGATGTGATTACAAAGCAGCTATAGACGGTGAAAGTGAATATCGCTAGCATATCCAACATTGCAGGAGCAGGAAGAGATGTGATGCGGTCAATTACTTGGTGTGGTAAGTGCCATCAAGCAGGCCATTTAGCCACTGAATGTACACGAAAACCAACCATTCATGGAGCCTTCTGTTCCTACTGTTTGCGGAAGAACCATACAGAGGACATTTGCTCTCTGAAGGAGATGCATCATAGGAGAAGGAAGGAAGAAGACGCAAGATTCAACTTGCTGGAATCCAAAATGACAACACAGGATATTGGACCCAAGCCTAGAGAGTTTGGTCCTAATTTCGGTCCAAGAAGGTTTCCATCCCAAAGTTATAGAGAAAGACAGTCTGGCGGTGGTCAGAGATCAGAAGTGGAGTGTTAAGATGCGGCGAAAAGGGACACATCTCACCAAATTGTCAAAATCCCAGAAGGTCAGTGGATTACAAGCCCTTATGCAGTCGTTGCAAAGGAGAAGGCCACACCGCAAAAGACTGTCCAAGCCCAGCCCCAATGAAAAACAGTGCTACTGATAGTCCGGCCAAGGCCCAAGAGCCGACCTCCAATTTAGTGGAAGTGGAACTTACTGCCATCACACATGCAAAGAAAAAGGAACCATCTATCCAGAAAGAAAACAATCCTCCTGCCAGAACAGTGAAGTTCGATCTTCCACCAAAAGCACAGAACAGAACAGAGCCTGACAGTGCCGTACAGAGTACTACAGTGCCACAGAGAGTTACAGAGACAGTTCCAGAGATAGGACCAGAGGTCCAGGAGATAGAAGAGGAGGAAGTGCCACAAGTGGCAGAAGAAGTTCCTGTGATGCCTCTGTTGGAAGAAAGAGGGAAAATGAAAATGGGTGTTGCCCCATTCTCTAACCGGTTAGAGAAGCCAGTGGATCCTATTAAGGAATACGATCTAGTCAAAGATCTAGATACCTTTAAACCAAACCTTACATTCCGAAAATTATTGATGTTTCTCCCAATTGCCGAAAACGGTTCAAAAGTATACTGACAAGAAGACGTGGCTTAAGGATTGCTCCTTCAACAGCAACAAAGTCCAATAAAGCTCCAGAGCCTATCAAAGAAGTGGATGTGGCTAACGCCTTCCTAGATCCGGGTACCCCAGAGACTGGCGTGTGGATAGAAGGCTGCTTTATTGCAAATGCACTGATTGATGGAGGTTCATCAGTGAACATTATGACAGATGTGACAATAAAGGATCTAGGCCTACAAGGTGTGCAACCAACCCAATGGCTCATCAGACTGGCGGATCAGAGCAGAATCAAACCTTTGGGCATTCTCCCATATGTGAAGACTACAGTGGCTGGGAAAGATTATTGGCTAACCTATTGGTGGTGAAGCCAAACTCTTATGGTACATCCTACCCTCTGTTACTAGGCAGACCATGGCTTTTTGAAGCCAGAGCAAGGACGGATTGGTTCAAAGGAACCTTGACCTTGGGTAGAGGACCCAATAAAGTGGTGCTGAAACTGTATGGTTCTCAAAAAGGACATGGATCCACCTCCTTGGAATTATCTTTTGACTCCCCTAATGAGGCTACAGATGGAACATCAGCAGACGAAGATGTTGTCAAACAGATCCTTCCCAAGAAAACAGTGGCATGTTCCTTAACAGTGGATACTGTAAGACAACTTCCAAAAGATGCAACGTCCCTGTCAATGGGTGAATACTTCCTGCCTGAACCAGGAACGATTTCCGAAATCACTTCTGACAGTGAGATAGAAGCATGGATGTATTGCTCTCCTTGTTACATGGCCATAGCAGAGCCAGAGACAGAGGTAGAAGAGGAAACAGAGAACCTGTTCTTCTCTTACAAAGCTCCTACAGAGACAGAAGCAGAGACAGAGACAGAAGCAGAAGCAGAGACAGAAGAGGATGGATATGATATGGACGAAGAAGGTTATGAAAGTGAGCCGGAAGAATCTATCCCACATAAAGAGGATATATATGAAGAAGAAGTTCCAGAAGCATCAGAAGCAGACGAGCTCATGCTATGGGACAGAATGACGATGGTACCATTTGGTCTAGTAAATGGATCTTCTTATATGCAAAATCTTTATAAGAAATGGGTTAAGAAGAATAAGCCGTCTTTCAGCAATGGCTCATGCCGTCCTCACCCATCCTTGCCCAAGAAAGATGATGATGATGCATCGTGCCAACAAGTACCAGTCCCACAAACCCAACAGAAATCAGAGGGTCCCTGTTATGTGACGTTCCTAGACGTGTCATCAGAAGAGGAGCCTTCAATCCAAGAGGTAATTAATCGTGAAACCAAACCCGAAACGGCTCTAATCCCATTTCAACATCTCAAGGAGCAACCTAAGCCTCCACCAAAAGAAGAAGTTGGCTCTAGTGGGACATCAGAAGAGGACATCACTCCCTTGAAGGAGTTGGATCTGTATCCAGAAGCAGTCCGTGGGACCTTCATCCGTGAAGTAGAAGGTGAAAGGCAGTTAAACTTTGTGGATGCAGATGGCACTGAACGCCATTTGCCTCCCAGAAGAGGAGTTGTCAACTTTGTATAACTTATTGAAAGAGAATTTGGACGTGTTTGCGTGGTCCTACAAAGACCTAAAGGGGATTGATCCCACAATATGTCAACATCATATTGACTTGGAGCCCAATGCCAAGCCACTACGGCAACGACAGAGGCGAATGAACCCGAATTATTCCACATTGGTGAAAGTAGAGCTGCTGAAGCTTTTGGAAGCCGAGTTCATCTATCCAGTGGCAAATAGTGAATGGGTTTCACACATCGTGGTTGTACCCAAGAAGAATGGCAAGCTTCGTATATGTGTGAATTTCCGCAAGTTGAATTCCAAGACGGAGAAGGATCACTTTTCGATCCCTTTCACAGACCAACTGTTGGACACAGTGGCAGGACATGAGCTTTATTCCCTTCTGGATGGATTCAGCGGATATAACCAAGTCCAAATAGCAGAAGAAGACCAATCCAAAACAACCTTCACCACAGAATGGGGGACCTACGCTTACGGAGTGATGCCGTTTGGGCTTTGCAATGCCCCTGCTACTTTCCAGCGAGTCATGATAGCTGCATTCCAAAATCATCTGCACAACTTTATTGAGGTATATTTGGATGACTTATGTGTCTATAGTTTGATCCGTGAACACTGGGGACACCTGGAACAATGCTTTGACCGATGCCGGGAGTATGGGATCTCCCTCAACCCCGACAAATGCATTTTTGGGGTCTCTTCTGGAGTTCTGTTGGGCCACATTGTCTCTGCACAAGGGATATCAACAGACCCTGCAAAGATCGAAAAGATCGCAGCTCTGACAGCACCCACCAACCTCAAACAGTTGAGGGAATTCCTAGGCCATGTGGGTTACTACAGAAGGTTCATAGCCCATTTCGCAACAAAGGCAACCTCCTTGCACAAGCTTTTGAGGAAAGATGCAGAGTTTACTTGGACGAAAGAATGTGACAAAGCCTTCCACACTCTGAAGCAGTGTCTGATTGAGGCACCCATTCTGCAGCCTCCTGATTGGACGAAGGAGTTCCATGTACATACTGATGCATCTATTGAAGGCTTAGGCGCTATCCTCTGCCAGAAGGGCTCCTCAAAGCTGGATCAACCAATCTATTACGCAAGCCGAAAAGTCACTGATAGGGAACGGAACTATACAGTGACAGAGCTGGAGTGCTTGGCAATGGTGTTTGCCCTAGAGAAGTTCTGCCATTACCTCCTATCCACCCACTTTAAATTTTATGTGGATCATGAGGCCCTGTCCTTCCTAATGAACAAAGCAGATTTGAAAGGACGAATGATGAGATGGCTCCTTCTATTTCAGGAGTTCGACTTTGAGGTGATTACTAAGCCTGGTCGTTCCCATGTTTTGGCTGATCATCTGTCGCGTATCCCACAAACTGCAAACGAGGAGCAGGATGATCCAGACCTCCCTAATGCTTTCCTATTCCTGGTAGAAACTGTAACTCCCTGGTATGCAGACATTGCCAATCTACTGGCAACCCAACAGTATCTTCCTGGTATTTCTAGTCGGGAAAGGAAGAAGCTTATGCTAGAATCAGCCCCCTACACCCTGTTAGGCGGTGCATTATACAAGAAAGGAAAAGATGAAGTGCTCAGAAGATGTGTTACAGGAGACGAGATTGGGATTGTTCTGAAGGCTTGCCATGACAAGCCATGTGGAGGTCACTTTGCAGGAGAAGCTACAGCCAGGAAGCCTCTACTAGCAGATTACTGGTGGCCTACCATTCCAAGGATTCCTATGATCACTGTAAAAGATGTGATGCTTGTCAGAGAATGGGAAAACCTACCAAGGCAAGTGCCATGCCACTGCAACCTATCCTTCCTTTGAAGCCTTTCGAGAAGTGGGGCATCAACTTCGTAGGCTTGATTGATCCTCCCACCAGAAGGAAGCTGAACCGATACATCCTCGTATGTACGGATTATGTTACAAAGTGGTGTGAAGCTAAAGCCCTAAAGCGAGACGATGGTAACAGCGTGGCCCTGTTCATGTACGAGAATATCATCACCCGTTTTGGCAGTCCCTTAGAGCTGGTAAGTGACAGAGGCACTCATTTCATTAACAAAGTCATGGAAGAGTTGACAGAGTTGTATAAGATCCGCTACCGCAAGTCCACTCCTTATTACCCCAGAGCCAACGGCCAAGTCGAAGTCACGAATCGCATCCTCTGCTCGATTCTGACAAAAACAATTGCCGCACATCGTCGTGATTGGGACGATCGACTTACAGAGGCCCTCTGGGCGTACAGAACCTCCCATAAAGCAGCAACAGGACAGGCACCCTTCCAGTTGGTGTATGGTACAGAAGCTGTTTTCCCTGTTGAACTGGAATTACCCTCTTTGAGAGTGGCTATCAAAGAGCGTTTGGGGGACGATGATTCACTACAACGCCGTCTCCTGCACTTGGAATGTTTGGACGAAACTCACAGGATGGCTCTACAGTGCATGGAAGCCACGCAAGCTGTCGACGTAAGGCTTACCATGACAGCTTCATCAAGCACAAGGAGTTCAAAGAAGGTGATTTGGTCCTCGCCTATGATTCACGATTTGGTAAGTTTCCTGGCAAGCTCCAACAGCGGTGGATGGGCCCATATAAGGTAATTGCTGTCAACCCTAATGGCTCTGTCCAAGTGTAGACCGTTGATGCCTCTGATGATCCCTTCCTGATCAATGGATATCACCTGAAGAAGTACTTCCCTCCTTGGGGATCTTGACAATCATGGTCACCTGATCCTTTCCCTCATTGGCGCTGCACTGTACCTCTTATGATGCTACTTCTGATAGCCATTCTTCAGTTACTCCTGATGAGGTGGATGCAACCCTCTGTCCCCTCAACCCCACCTTCCAGCCTTGATCTCTTATACTTTATTTTCCACCAGCAACAGTGGCGAGGTTGGTTTTGATACATGGTATTTCTACCATTCCCTTGCTTAATTCGAAGAGAAAGAAACGAAAAGAGGAAAAAAAAAAACATATCGGTTATGGGAGAAAAGGACTTAGGTCCCTGTCATGCCGACCTATTCTTCGAGAAAAGGTGGAAACACTCTCGGGAGTCGGAGAAAAAGAAAAAAAAAAGAAGAAAAAAAAACAAGAAAAAAAAAATCTGTTATGAGAGAAAAGGAAGAAATTCCCTATCATAGCAGGCCTCGTTCCAAGAAAAGGTGGCAAACACCCTTGGGCGAGAAGCTGGTTGTGGAAAAGGTGGTAACACCCAGAAGTTTAAAAAGTGGATTCATTAATTGATCTTTCCAGGATCCAGTTCCGAAGCTGCCTCCCTTGGTGCGCTGTGTCCTGGGTCTCTCTGCAGAGTGTCTAACTGTCCTCTAGCAGACGACATGTCCTATCCAACACAACGTTCGATTTGATGGCTACCTCCCTGGGTACGCCTCTTCAGCAATTGACGACGCGATCTTCATCGATAAACAATCGAGTGATGTGAGCTTTCATCCTAACCGGATGGGGAAGTGAGTATGGATTGCCCTCTGTAACTATCAACCACGAGTGAGACAGAGGGTGGGCCGAGAGACCAGTCTTTTCCCTTCAAATCAAATGAGAGGTGAGTAGTGTGAATGAAGTGTCGCACGCACGGGATGGGCCTCTCAATGCACAAAGCACGATCTGTTTCTGTGCACTACACTATAAGGCTCCCTAGCCTTCCTTCTCGCACCGTATGCCGGCATAGGGCGGGATGCACAGTTGCACCATCCAATGCGCATAAGGCATACAACCTTTGCACAAGTGACCGTGAGGATTACATCAATGGGTTTCAGGAAAAGGTTGCCCTCCTGTATCTATCAACAGAGCGTGAGACAGAGGGTGGGCTGAGTGTGATTGGAGTTTCTTCAATCAATTACCGAGAGGTGAGATTGAAGGATGTTACGACACTTGGAGTAAGGTATGTTCCCGTTTCCCTATGCCCCCACGGGATGGGTCTCTACCGTCATCACAGGACACATCACCCTGTTCTATACACTGCACTGTAAGGTTCCCTTGCCTTCCTCCTTGCACTTATTCCAGACGGGTTGGACGCACTAATGCACCATCAACTGTGCACCTTGGCATACTCCTTCTCCACCATTCCCCCTTGTCGATTCCTCAACCGGGTACGAGATATGGGTTTCAATCATTCTTCCTCGAGTGCTATTAGTCATGGGGCGAGTGACTGTTCTTTCATTCCATTTGAGTGACTGTGAGTTGAGTGTAATATCCCTCATCATCGACGAATTTCCTGCGATTCCTTTAACCAGCTACCTTCTTGGGTGCTGCCGCGTGGTCCCTTCCATGATGGAAGTGTGCCGAGAAGATGCCTTGGTACCTCCAGCAGCCGACAACGACACCGCATGTGCCATCGACAATCAACCGTGATCCTCAACAAAATGGGCCAAGTTTTTCTAACCCTACAACTTCTGTTTCTCAGTAACGTTCATGTTTTAAGTGTGGGGACGTTAGTGGATGGTCTGTAGCGTGGTCCTAGGTCCCTGTTGCTCGATTCACCCTATCCGTTAAGGTCTTAAGTGTGGGGACGCGTCCCTGTGCATTTACATTGCATACCCTTTTGCATATGCTTCAACCTGCTAATGCCTCTATGCCATGCCTTGCTGTTACCCTAATGGGGTCCCTTCCCACCCAACAGTTCATGTTCCACCCACCCTTGGGGCTGTTCCCTTGGAGTTTTCATTCATTCCCTAATTTTGAGGTCCTGCTATGTGAATGCACCCTAAGTTCACCGAAATCCAAATCCAACCTTATAGCCCTATTCCTCCCTTTGAATTGACCATTTTTCCTTTTTACCTACCCCTGTTCCGGTGCACGGTTTTTGAGTTATTAATTTTTGAAGTATTTTACATAAATTAGCCGGTTTTCCATATGAACACGCTTTTCTTGCTTTGGAACCGTGATCTGACATCATAGCCCTGACAACCACTTTCTCCCTGACATTTTTCCTTTTTACTCTGAGTCCTTCCGATGCCCAGTTTGTCTACTATTAATTTTCTGGTTTTTCAGGACTTTTTAGTGCGTCTTTTTGATATTTTACTATGTGAACCTGCATCGGAATTCCAATTTGATTTGATAGCCATGTCCCTATGCCTTCCCCTACCTTTTTCCTTTTTTCTCCACCCTCTTTCGCCTTCTGGATTTTTTATTATTAATTTTTAAATGAGTTTTCGGGTGTATTTTTGGTGTCTTTTGCATATGAACCCCTCCTACTTCCACCGGAACTGCGGTTTAACGTGACAACCCTGTGCCACTCCTTCCTGTAGAGATTTTTCCTTCTTATTGCATGTCATTCCGGCGAACGGTTCGGCCAATATTAATTTTTGATCCCATTTTCGGGTTTGTTTTTTGGGGTTTTCCCATGTGAACACGTCTTATCTCAGTCAGAACTATGTTTTGATGTGATAGGATTGTCGGGCACGTCTTTCTGCATAGTTTTCATTTTTCTTGCACCTCGTTCCGATGCGCGGATCTTCTGCTATTAATTTTTAATTGCGTTTTTTGGTATGTTTTTTGCCCCTCCCAAAACCTCCGTTGCACATTTTTCTTGTCTTCTCCCTGTCGTCCTGCCCACTTTTTGTTTTTACAACATTTCGTTTTGACGTCCGGATTGAGAGTTATTAATTTTTCTTTATTTTTATGTGTTTTTGCGCGCCCCATCCCGCGCGTGAACGCGCCCTTTTTCGATTTTACGCGTCTTAACGCGCCCCGGTCGCATCCGTGTGCCTCGTCCCCGTATCCGGGCGCCCTTTCACTCCCGTCACGGCAAATTTTTTTACCCCCACCCCGCGCACGCGCGCGGGACAAGGGGGGTACGCCTCCTTTGTGGGCATCCTGCCCACTAACCCTTACCCCATCCCCTTATGGGCACCTTCCCATGGGCCCTGCCCTTCCCTATGCCCCCCCTTTCCATGGGCCCCTGCCCATTTCCACCCCCATCCCCCTATGGGCACCCCCCATGGGCCCTGCCCTTTCCCACCCTTCCCTATCCCCTTACCCTCCCCACCTTCTCTCTCCCCTTACCCTCCCCATCCCAACTGCCTCCCCTCCCTCTCTCCCTCTCCCGCTCCTTCTGCGTGTCCTCCCTCCCTACCTCCATCTCCATCTCCCTCCCTCCCTCCATCTCCTTCTCTCCCCTCCTCCTCTTCTCCTCCTTCTCTCCTCCTTCCTCCCCGCCATTCTCCCTCCTCTCTTTCTTCTCCCTTCTTCCTCTCCCGCCTTGCAGCTCCTCCCCTCTCCTTTCCCCCCTTCCTCTCCCTCTTCCCCTCGTCCTCCTTGGCGCCGCCCTGCTCCTTTGTTGTAGCGCCACCCTTGGCTCTCGACCGCAGCACCGCCCGCCTACTCCCCTCCCTCCATCGCCGCTCGTCGCCCGGCCCACCTCCTGGTCGGCCGCCCTGTGGCCCTCCACGCCGTCGGCCGTCCTTGCCCGCAGTCGCCCGCTGCCCTCTTGCCCTCGCTCCGCCTCTACTCACGTCGCCTGCCTCCTGGTCGTCCGCCCGAGCCGCCGTTGCAGCGCCCTCCTCCACCTCCGCCCTGCCATGTACCCGCCTTCCCACGCCATTCAAACTCCCTTTTCCCCCCACCCCCCCACTAACCCCCATTCCCCCCAGGCACACCAAATTCCCCATTTCCCTACACTAACCCCCATTCCCCCCAGGCACACCAAATCCCCCATTTCTCTACCTTAACCCCCATTCCCCCCCGCACATTCACACCCACTCCACCTCCTCCTTAGCCCTCCTTCCCATAGCAACCCCACACACACCCCCACTAAGCACACCCACCCCCCTACCCTCTGCAAGCCCCCCGTCCCATCACACATAAACCCACCCCCCCACTAAACCCCCTTCCCAAACCCCTGTTCCCGCGCAGAAACCCCACCAGCCGAACCCACCATCCTCCTTCCCAACACACTGTTCACCCACTGCACCGCAGAACCCCTTCCTCAGCCACTGTTCCCCCCACACACGCCGATAACCTTTTCCGTCCTTCAACACGCGCGCGTGGGAGCTTGTGGTTGATCGTGTGATTGATCGTGCGCGGGTGCGGGCCTTTGATTGTCGGTTGTTGACACGTAGCTGCCACGCAGCTTCTTTCTGGGTATTTTCCCAGATTTTTAATTCACACACCCGCAAACCCTTTTAAAATAAATAAAACAAAAAAACAAAAACATCAAAAAATACAAAAAAATCATTTAAAAACACTTAAAATTCTGAAACAATTAAAGGAAAATCTAGAAAACTTTCCTTTTATTTTTGCAATCCATGGCCATATTTTTCTAAACCTGTAAATTTTAGAATAAATATTTTTTCCCATTTTAAAATTCCAAAATCTTTTAAAATATCCCACAAAAATTTGAAAAATTCATTAAAAATGCTAACAAATTCCAAATTAATTTTTGAAAATTTCCTAACACTTCCATTAGCATTTTTATTGATTTTTTGCATATTTTTCTAAGCTGTCATAATATTTTATTTTCCACCTAAATTTCTTAAAAAAATAAAAAATAAACATTCTTTTTCATTCCACACACCAACTAAACATCTAGAAAAAACATCCAGATATTTTTGGATTGAGGAGAGCGCATTCTTTACATTTTCATACACCCACTACCAGGTATTTTTCTTTTTATTTGTTATTTTTTCTCAGCTACACCAAAACCCACGGTTAATTCCAAAATTTAAAAAAACATACACCACAAAACAAAAAACAAAAAACAAAACAAACAAACAATTACTTAAAAAAAATGATGATGAAACCTAAAGCACCACCATGGCACGCGCATTCGAGCTAAACACAATTTTTTTAAAATAAAAAAAACCCGTCGTTCACTTAACACGCGCTAAGTGCGCTAAAGAGGCACTTTAATATTTTTAATTAAAATGAATCAGCCGTCACAAGAGCACGCGCTGGCAAAAAAGCGCTCCACATCACCTTAATTTGTAATCAATGAACTTGCATTTAGAGACCCAGTCTGGGTATCGAAGTCCGGGATTCGAATTAGCGCACCGTTTTCACCTAATAATTGGTAATTTAATTTTTAAGAAGGAACTGTCATTTTATTGCTAAGGTTTATCACTTAATAAAACTTCACCCATCTTAATAATTTATTAAAAAGAACCTTTCATTAAATTAATTCTCCCTCGCTGCACTTAATTCCCCTTTTTAACGAACCTGTTTCATGGGTATGCGCAATTTTTGGAGTTATTTCCATGGTAAAACACTAGTTTATCAACGATGTGGTCTTGATATGTGTAGGTTGTGGTGATGTTTTGGTTTAGTGTCTTTGTTACGGTTAAGGGTACGGTGTGTAGTTTTTTTCTTTTATTGCCTGATACGGGGTTTTGGGTGTTTGTCTGATGCATAGCATGAAGCTTTCGGTCGCATATGTCTAAAGGTCATGTCGAATTTTTTCTAGGCTGTGGTTTGCTTGGGGATAGTTGGTCGAGTCACGTTTTATTGTTTTGGTTGTTCTCTTATCCTTAGTTTTTTGTCTGTTGCTTTGCAGGCATTCTCCTTGATTGTTTGTATTTGTGGTGTGTGTGTAACCATCTGAATGGCGTCTTCTCATGCTCCTTCCCCTATCCAGTACGTCCCACTAGTCAGTAGGGATTACTCTTCCCTACTTACTTTTGAGCCTCTCATGAAGGCAGGACTCGCTGCTTTTGTAGCTACCTCCTTTCCATTGCTTCCAGAGGATCCGTCTTTATGTGACAAGTTTTTGGCCTCCTACAGCAAGAAGTCGGGACTAGTCCAGGGTATTTCTATGACTTTGACACCTTGAGGCTTAGGGAAGGCTCTGTCTCTTCCCTTCAAAGGTGAACCTTTTGTTACCACTCGTCAGCTTTTCTCTAATGAAGAGATTCTGAAGCTGTTATAAAAACAGACAAGGGAAATGCTGGATGTTAAGAAGGTGATAAACTCTTCAGGAGTTTCCTTTTCCATAATCACTGATCCCGTATGGAAGATGGTATGTCAGTTTCTCCAGGACAGGTTTATGCCTGCCAAAACGCCATCCCAGTACTTGTCCAAAGAGCTTTTCACAGCTTCCCGGATGGTGTTGAAAGGAGTTGCTATTGATTGGAGCACTTATCTCCTCACTAAAATGGATCAACATTTCATCAAAGTCACCAGGGGTAATGTTACCAATGTCACATATGGATCATACTTGTCTGCCTTCTTAACCTATTCAGGTTTACAGAAGAGTGTGCCTCCACTTCCTCCATCAGATCCAGTACCTCCTCCACCTTCAAATGAGTTAGAACCCATTGATATAGAGGATGATGATTCTCCGCCTCTCCTGGTCATACAGCGCAAACACTTGAAGCGGGTAGCGGATAAAGCTCCTTCAGTACTTCCTTCAGTGCCCATTCCTGCTGCCTCTGGCAGTGATCTCCCTGGGTATCTCACTTGTAATAACTTATTCAGAGCACATCGAGAAGGTTCATTGGACATATCAGTTTCCTCACTGAACAATCTAGTCTCAGGAGATGCAATTCCTTTCCTCTGTAAAGATATTCAGAGTTCCATTGAATTGTCAGTGACAGCCTATGTTCAACAGCTGTACGCGTCCTTTTATGAAGAACTCATGCAGTCTAAGGACCAGTTGCATAAGGCAACATCCGAGTTAGCTTCTGCTAAGGATACCCTAGCAGATTTGTTTAAGCAGATGGAACAACAAACCCAATTGGTTGCCACCCAAAGAGATGAGATCTCTTCTTTGAAGATCCAGTTACTAGAGGCTCAATCAGAGGTTACTAGCCTTTCAGAGGAGAAGGAGAGGATGTCCAGAGAAGCGCAGGAGTTCCAAACTCTCTTAGATGACAAACTTTCAGCCTTACAGACTGCTAATGATAGAGTGGAATCCCAAGCCTCCCAAATCAAGCAGTTGCAAGATCAACTGGCAAAGTCACGGTCTGTTCCTCCAAGCCCTCATGTTCCCTTTATTCCTTCTCTTTCACAGCAGGACTTGGCTGCTCTTCAGAGACAGGCTACCTTGTGCCCTCTATTTCAAGATAAAGTGGAAAGATTGCAGTCCAGAATGGACTTGTTATGGTCTACATTCGAGCAGTTTCACGAATATGTTCCACCAGACCATTCTTTCTTTGTCCACTACTAATTATAGAAGTTGGTTTTCTGCATGAAGCTTTCCACGATGGATTTACCTCTTCTAGAGGATGGATGGAGTGGGGCTTGTCTGTTGAGTTGTTGACAGAGGTGGTCAGGATGGTGTTTGAAGATTCTGTCACGACAGATACCATGTTGATGTCCTATATGTATCTACGAGGAGACTTGTTAATTCCAGATGAGGTGGATATGGCATGGTATGTGGGGGATGTGGTTCTACAAGCTGTTTTGTATGTCAATCATTTGGAGTTGCGCATAGTTGGCATGTTCCAGAGTTACTCCTCCAAAGTGGCTGATTGTCATGATAATTCCTGGCATACCATGATTGATTCGATGGTCTTGAATCAAAGACAGAACACAGGTCCTACTTATGCCCAGAGTACTAATCAACTGAGGATGGATCTCTTAGCCTATCTTTCAAAACATAATCCGTTTGATTCTACCTTCTTTGATGCCTATCATAGACGATCTCTCTTAGGACCTTTTGTTCCTACCCTCTTGTATTACCAATAAATGGCTCACCGATATGATCTATATCTTTCCCTTTGTCAATCTAATTCCACAACTATTTTGCCCCTTCTTTTCCAACCTTCATCTTTCCCTCAAATTCCCATTTTTACATACTGTCCCTTTATTGAGGATAGAGTATTTTCCCCTTCTCCGCCATGTCCTTCTCCATCCATTCATGTACCTTCCACCTTTCCTATTTATCAGTTAACACCCTTCTTAAGTGATTCCCTCCAAATTTCAACCACTCCTTTAAACTTTTCCTCCTTTTATGATTTTGCCTACCCCTTACTTCATCCACTTTTCCTTATTCCACTTCCCTCTCCTAACACTTCTATATCTCAACCACCTCAGCTGGTTAGTGACTATGATAGGTTTGATCATCAGATTTCTAGAAGAAGGGGATGGAGTTCGAATGATTCCCTTACAGGACCTCAGATCAATTGGCTAGTAATTCCAGGAGAATGGACAGCTGCCAGTCAAGCTTATCAGAACTATATTCATTTTGCTCAGCAGTATTCACAGTCTGCAGATCCTTCAGTGAGATTAACTGCTCACTTTGCTTGGTATTTGGCGTATATGCATGGGCACTCTCATAATGATTCCAAGCCTATTCCAAAGTTGTGCATGAATGTTAATGTGAGCCCTTTGTCTGCCTAGCAGATACCTGGTCCTGTTGGAAAGGATGTGCTGTCTTCAGTTTTTTCAGAATCCTCCCAAAACATTTGTAAATGAATCCTTGTCTATGGATCGTTTTCGAAATCATCAATTTCAAGAGGGATCATCTTCATTGATACCTTTCCAATGTATGGTGGATGCTTTTTAATGAAAATCTCTCTTTTTGGAGGAGTCATTCAGATGGTTGTATTGTGTGTAGTGTTTGTGTTTTGAGTTCATTTATGTAAAAAGAACGTGGTGGTTTCCTATTGGATTGGATTTTGTGTGAGCTACATTTTGGAGAATTGTGGTGATGGGGTCGTGGTTGGAGAGTTGAAGCTGATGCTAATGAAGAAGAAGAAGAAAACTCTTATATCCTTTACAAAGTTTGTTGTGATTTTCTAGTTTGGTAAGAAGTGTTAATGTATCAAGGGTTTTCCTTTCGTTGTATTTTTATATCAGATACAGGTTATAAGTTGGGGTTGTGGTTGGATGGATTGTTTTTGAAGAGATATTGAAGATCAAAGTTGAGCTTTTGAATGAACTTGTATTCCCTTTTTCCTGGGTCGCAAGGACGCTTCCTTATTAAGTGTAGGGATATGTTGAGTGTTGAAATGACTTGTTTTTTGGCTGATTTTTGTTGTTTTTGAGAGCTAAATGATTGATTTTATGAGATGATTAATTGGTTTGGAAGTGGTTTGAGAGTATTTTGGATGATATTGATTGTGTTTTGGAAGTTTATAATGTTTATCAGTGGTTCTGTGATGTTCTGATAGGTTCTAATTGGTTCTGTATACCTTCTGTATAGCTTTTGTTTTGTTCTGTTTTGTTCTAATTGTCTTCTGTAAGGAGGGATGGATTGATGATTGATGAAGATTGAGATCTTGTGAAAGCTTATTGAATAGTTTTTGAGAGTTTGGAATGGTTTGAGTATGAGTTATGTGGTTTTGATTACCTTTTGTAACCTGTTGTAGGTCTTCTGTAGAGCTTCTATCTCTGTTCTGTTCTGTATTGTAGCTGTTCTGGTACTGTTCTGTAGACTGTTCTGTATGCTTCTGTATGTGTTCTGATGGATGAGAGTGTAGCTTGGGAAAGTTTTCTAGCCTTGGAAAGAGGTGAATACAAGTGCAAAAGAGCTGAAAGAAGTGAAAGAAGTAGCTGCTGAAGACTCAAGTGAAGACTGGAGTGAAGTGACAGTAGTGAGCTATGAAAAGACACTGTAGTGGCTTTGGTGACTCTTCATATCAGACATACCTCTTGGGAGGGGTATCCACGACCTAAGAAGGAATATTGAGGGTGATTTTTGAGAGATTATAGTGAGGAGATGATGTATTATTGATAGAGAGAGAGAGAGAGAGTCAGAGATAGCCAATTCTACCAAAACAGAGTGATTGTATATGAGAGATTGAGAGAGAAGACTATGAAGATATTGAAGATGAATACTATGTGATGTAATTCCATTCAAAGATGGTGTATTCCTTTGCTTTCTTTGTTTTATTGATGGATTTTGTAAAGATATTGAAGAATATGGTTGATTCTATCAAATCCATGGGAGATCTACATGATGCTGTATGAAGATTTGTTGTGCTTTGTGTTCTTTTCTTCATTGTGATCATATGAAACATAATAAACAAGCTTGTTGATGTTACAAGATAGATTTTCTTGCAAGAGAATTCCCTTTTCCTTGGTGTTCCTGTTGGGGCACCAACTAGCCTTTGTCAGGAAATTTGAAGTTGCTTTTTCTGATGGTAATTTCTCAGAAAAGTCCAAGCTAAGGCATGTAGGCATGCACTTGAAAGACACCACTAGCAATTGGTGGTTGACTCTCATTTTGGATGGAAGGAAACCTACGACTTGGGAAAAGTTCAAGAAGAAGTTTTATGCTCAGTTCTTGCCTCTTGATTTTGAGAATGATGTCAAGAAGGAGTGGGATTGGCTAGGCAAGAAAGAGCATGAAAAGGTCACTAGTTAGGTGGACAAGTTTTGGTCTACTCTTCTCAAGGTTACTCTTTTCATGGAGATCAGCGAGATGAAGAGAAGAAAATGAAGTTTGAAGTTGGCCTATTCCCTCATTTACACATAACCATGAAGGTGTATCCACATGAAACCTTATCTCACATGATGGAGCCTACCATCATAGTTGAAAGTTGGCATACACCTGGTACATCTCGAAAGTTGGAGATGAGTTCTTATAGAGCTAGACAAGAGCATCTCTATGATCAACCAAGAGACAAGACTAATCAAAGAAGATGTACCTTTACCCATGACCAATATTCAAAGCCAGAGGGTAACAAGAAGAAGCGAAAGTATATCTCACCCTCTGAAATACAAAAGTACAAAGAGGAAGGAAGGTGCTTTCTTTGTGGTAAGTTAGGGCATATGAAGCCTAATTGTCCTCACAAAAGGAAGGAAGAAAATATGGCTAAAGATCCTCCTCCACCATCCTCAAATTCTATTCCGGATATGCAAGCTAACACTCATTCAAATGAGAAGAAAAGACAACTCTTAAAGGGTTGGGGGACACTCAACAATCAATGAGTTTTGATACTCTTTGATCCAAGGTCCACATATAATTTTGTGTCAGTAGATACTGTTGAAAGGCTACAAATTCCACCGGATCGATTGGGAATACTAATTGGATCAGGTTCGGCATTTGAAGGACTTACAACCAATTCTACTCCTATTCAAGGGAAGTTGAATATTAGAATTGGGGATTACCGCAAACCAAGAATCTTTTCTACTTGCACCCATAGGTAACTATGATGTTATCTTAGGCATGCCTTGGCATTACAAGATTAGACCTCTTCCCGATTTTGTTAAGAAGACCCTTGCATTTCAATTCAAGGGTCGGAACATAGTATGCATTGCTGATGCTGGAGATTGGCCTGTGCCAATGGTTAGTCACGTTAGCATTTCTAAAGAAATGAATAAAGTTATTTCTGCGTACATGATTTTTGTGAGAGAGTCAAAAGAAACTAATGATTCAAGGGCACTTGATGCCTCTAATGAACACACAATACCAACTAATGCTTCTAAGTCTAGACTTTAAAAGAATCTCTCTCTTTAATTGACCAAGCTAGACATGATTTTGTTAAACAATATGAAGATTGTTTTAGTGATTCACTCCTAGGAGAGTTACCTCCTAAGTGCCCGGAAGATCATACAATTGATCTTATCCCAGGCAGTTCACCACCTAACCAACCACCTTACCGAGTAAGTGCAAGTCAGCAAGAGGAGATCCTAACACAAGTAAAGGAATTGTTGGAAAAAGGGTTAGTTTAACCTAGCTCTTCTCCATACTGCTCTCCAGTCTTACTTGTTCAAAAGAAAGACAGTTCTTTTCGTATGTGCATAGACTACAGATCTTTGAGTAAGATCACAATCAAGAATCGTTTTTCTATCCCAAGGATAGATGATATCTTGGATAAGTTGCAAGGGGCTAGTATCTTTAGTCACATTGATCTCAAGAGTGGCTATCACTAGATACGGATAGCACCTAAAGATGTTCATAAGACAGCTTTTCGTATGACATTTGGACTATACGAGTTCTTGGTCATGCCATTTGGTTTGACTAATGCACCCGCCACATTCAATCGAATGATGGAGAGAATTTTCAGACCTCACTCAAAGTTCACAGGTGTCTTCCTTGATGACATTCTAATATTTTCACGGTCTGAAGAAGAGCATAGAAAACATATATCTATTTTTTTTCAAGAGCTTCGCAAGCATAGACTACAGGTCAATGCTAAGAAGAGTGAATTTTTTCTTTCGAAAATTCATTACTTAGGCTATATTGTTTCTCACAATTTGGTGAGAATGGATCCTGAGAAGATTGAGCCATTGTTGAATGGCCTACACCTACTTCTGTACATGAAGTTATAAGTTTCTTGGGCCTATGTTCATACTATAGGAGGTTTATACAAGGTTTTGCGTATGTTGCATCTCCTCTACATGACCTTACTAAGAAGCGAATGCCTTTTTGCTGGGGATCAAGGCAACGACAAGCCTTTGAAAGAATTAAGTTTCTTGTGACTCAAGAACCAGTTCTCATAGTTTTGGATCTTCAAAAACCTTTTGAAGTTCACTGCGATGCTTCTAGGGATTGCATTGGAGCTATGCTTAACTCAGAGCATCACGCAGTAGCATTTGAGAGCCGACGCCTCAAGGACCATGAGCTACATGCTCCAGTATATGAGAAAGAGCTTATGGCGGTGGTACATGCTCTTCAAGTATGGAAACACTATTTACTAGGAGTAGATTTTGTTATTAAAATAGATCACCAAAGTCTAAGATACTTCCTCACTCAAAAGAAGCTCTCAGAGAAACATATGCGTTGGGAAAATTTCTTATCTATGTTTCATTTTCAAATCCTTCACACATCTAGAACTAAGAATGTGGTAGCAAATGCTCTATCACGGAGACCTCGAGTGAATGCAATCACAATTGTTTACCATAATGAGTTCATGGATTTACCCAAAATGTATGCAACTGATTCCGACTTCTCAACCATATGGGATCAACTTAACTCAAGTCAGTCGATTACACCTTACTCGATTCAAGATGGTTATTTGTATCATCATCAAGCAATTTGTGTAGCATTACCATTGCGACACAAGGTAATGGATAAAGCACATGCATCTCCATATGCTGAACATAGGGGTATTCTACCCACTACTCAAGCATTGGAAAGATATTTCTTTTGGCCCACTCTTAGAGCTGACATTGAAAGATATGTCCGCGAGTGCAAGATATACCAAAAAGTAAAGTATGACAGACATAAACCACCCGGTCTACTTAAGCCATTACCTATTCGCAATGAGCCTTGGGAAAGTATAGCCATGGACTTCATCATGGAGATTCCTCGCACACAAGTAGGCAATGATGCAATCTGGACTATCATTGATAGATTCAGTAAATCAAAGCCGATCATATGGCTAAGCTATTTATTGCTCATATTTTCAAGCATCATGGCATACCTAAGTCCATTATAAGTGATTGAGATCCCTGCATGACCAGCCTTTTTTGGCAAGCTCTCTTCGAGAACCTCGAGACAAAGTTAAAGTTTTCATCCTCTTATCATCCTCAAACGGATGGGCAGAGTGAAAGTGCTAATTCTATTGTTTTGGACCTTTTGAAATCCTTTGTCTTTGATAATCAAAGAGAATGGGAAAAGTATTTGCCTTTAGTAGAGTTTCCATACAATAATACTGTGCACTCTAGTACTGCATATGAGTTTGTTAGAGACATTGATACAACTTTCACTCAAGTAAAAGTTGCCATCCAAAGAACACAAGAGAAGCATAAACGTAAAGCAGATAAGCATCGTCATCTACCAAGTCATTGGAACATTCATAATGCTTTCCATGTAAGTTTGCTACGTCCCTATATTGAAGAACCTCCAATGGAACCAATCAAGGAAGATTTACCTGACATAGAAGAAACAGAAGAGTTCCTTGTGCCTGAAAGAATTTTACACCATCAGGACAATACTCTAAGGTCAAGTAAGGTATTATGGAAGTATCTGGTTAAGTTAAAGAATTATCCCCCATTGGATGCTCAGTTTATGACTGAGAGAGAACTACAAGGCTTTTCAGATCTTCTTAACGACTATGTATCCCCTCTACAATTGAGGTCAATTGTTTAGAAGCCAGAGGGATGTCATTAAATTGATTGCTTATTACATATTCTCTATTTAATAAATTCATGTCAATAAATTAATGGCTTACTTTTCTTTAAGTGTTGATGATGATCTAACATGGCCATGAGACCGTTTAGAGACTAGTATTCCTAGTGTATCACTTAATGGGGTGATCAAAGCACTGTGACGAGGATATCTAGTACAGGCAGTACAAGTTATGAAGGGGGAAAGAAGTGTCTGCCAAGTGTAAGAGTGTACACAAGAACCAAGGAATTACACATAAATGACGACGGATTGAGTTCTAAGAAGAAGAAGTGCATTAGCATTGTGTTATGTATTTATGTGTGCATCGAGGGACGCCTGGGAATGTTTTACTTGTGTGTAATGAGCATTGCATTCATTTGGGGTCATCCCCTCCCCTACAAGTCAAGGTTTAAGGTCTTTTCTTTCATTAAGAAAGACGAGAGAGGGAATTTTCTCACTAAGGAAGACGAGAGAACATGATCCTCTGGAAGTGAGGAGAGAAGTGATTTTCTCTTTCTAAGGTCTAAAATGACATAAGATTTTGTGTGGAATTCAATCTTAAGGTTGAGGCCCAAGGCAATCTAATGAACTCTCCTTATCTATGACTCAAAGCGGTTGCATGGACCACAAGTTAAAAGTATAGCTTAAAAAGCTATTTTTTTGAAAAATCCATTGTAAAAATATATCGCAATAGAAAAACGATCTCTAAAACGAGCCTCAAGGATTATCGAAAACAACGAGATCTACAACTTTCGTGTTGGACATTTTTTCATCCAAACAATGCACAAAGAGATATCTCGAAATTAGTGCTTCAGAGTGGAACAACCACATCTTGCATGAAGAACAACTTAACTCTCTCTCCAAGAAGAGAAGCTCTTGGAAGCCTATAAAAGAGGAGGCTCTCTTTAGGTGTGAGAGAGGGGAGAAGGAAGCATCACTTTGAATGTATCTAAGAGGAGAAGAGAAGGTGCAAGTGCTGTGGAAGCCCTACTGAAATCAAGTTCCAAGAGGAGAAGAGAAGGTGCAAGTGCTGCGGAAGCTCTGCTGAAATCAAGCGCTAAGAGGAGAGCCCTAGACATATTGTGTAGGAGAGAAGGAGACTCAAGAAGGATCTAAAGGTGCCAACTTCCAAGTTGTGCAACTTTTAGCTGGTTGTATACCGTGCAAGAAACCGTGATCTTGTTTCCAAGATCTACAAGTAAGAACTGGCTTATGTGTAACGAAGGAGCTTGCTCCTTGTCAATAATATAACTCCACAAGGGGGGGGACTGGCCCATCTTCCAGTCCCTAGTGTGTTGCCAATTTCTCTACCTCTCTCTCTACATCTTTATTTTCTCTCATCTATTCTCCCTCTGTGCCAACATAATGTTCGCCATATATCTTTTAAGTATATAAGAAAGTTGAGCATGTATCTCGGATTATATAACAATTATTGTATTGCTTGTTTATTTATTTATTTCATACTTCATTTTTCCAGGGTCAATACCTTCATGGAGACACTTACATATTTCTCATTGTACCTTTTTTGCCCATATATCTAATGATTGTAGATCATCAGAGAGAAGAGTTATAAATAAAGAAGATAGCATAATGAATATTTAAGGAGTTGAAGTAAGAGCTAGAAGAACTTTCTAGAAAAATATATGGTTTGGATTGTAAGAATATTTTTTCTAAAATAATCATGAGTTCAAGTGTGGTCCAAAAATTTTCAAAGATATTTCTAGGCCAATTTATTCACAATCATTCTAGTGGAGCATTGAATATACTCCTAGGATTAAATCAATTTACGAACGATAGTTTTCCTCTTTCAAAAAATTTTATGAAAGAGAGTTGAGAGTCTGTTGAGGTAGAAGACCAAACCCATTTTTATATATACACTTCTTATTCAAAAAATGGCAATAATTCTCTATTTTGAGGATTAAAGGTGTTTGTAATAAAAATGGACTTGATCTTCCACCCTAGTAGACTCTATGCATATCATCAATTTTCTTTCATAAAGTTTTTTGAAAAGGAGAAAATTATCATTTCTAAAAACATTTATTCTTGAGAGCGTTTTCAACACATCCCTAAACTAATAATGAATAAATGAGCTCATTATGTCCCTGAAGCTTTTCAAACTACTTTTGAATTTGTGATTATTTATAAATGATTTTTTTTTGTAACCCATGCCCATCTTTATCAAGAAGGTTCTCCTTCTTGCTCGAGTTTCTTAAACACTCTTTATATACTCATATGTATGTTAGAACTCTTCTGACTATTTAGCTGGTATATGCACAAAAACTCCATCATACAAATAATGCATAACAAAAGAGACCATCTCATAATATGTAGAATGTGTGTGCGTGCATGCGTGTGTGTGTGTGTGTGTGTGTGTGTGTGTGTGTGTGTGTGTTTGTGCGTGCGTGCGTGCGTGCGTGTGTGCGTGTGCGTGTGCGTGCGTGCGTGCGTGCGTGCATGTGTGTGTGTGTGTGTGTGTGTGAAAGAGACTACACGTGCATGTGGAGTATACATGTATATACACAATTAGTGATAGAAAAAGATTACCTCATCAGTCCTCATAACATGCATTTGTCGAGTTCATAATGCATACCAATTAAATAACCCTCTCATCGTACACATGTATTTATGTATACACACGTGCACACACAAGCACATACACTAAGTGGTAGAAGAAGATTGCCACTCATGGCATGCTACTACCGAATTTATGATGGATGCCAATCAACAACAATCATCCTCTACCACGCACACCAAATAGAGAGAGAGAGAGAGAGAGAGGTTGAGTGAGGGATGAGAAAAGATAGATAAAACAAAAGAGGCAAGGGTCCAACCATTACCCTCTTCTTTGCTACTAACATTACCCTCACCCCATCATCATCGTCATCATCAACTCTCATTGGAAGGGTAGTAAAGGCGAGCAACAAACAAGAAGTACAAGAAAACATGGTTCATGGAAGATTTCACGAAGAGAAGCACTTCAAGTTGGAGCATTTAATGACTTCTCTAGTGGTAATGCAAGCCTCCAGGTACCTCTTATAAAGTTGGACTTCCTTAGAAGGATAAGTGATGTAGTGGTTGACAATAAGCTACATTTGATAAAAGTAAAGATTAGATTAGTATAAATAGTAGAATGAATTGCTTGAATATAATATGATTTACTTGAACAAGAACCTTATATGATTTCTTTCTAAGAAAGGGTAATTGAGTATTATATGTTCTTTTGTGAAGTATCCAAAGGATATTATTTTAGTTTGTTAACTTTGTCTTTTTAAGATATGGTTTATTGATTTGGGAAAGAGATGGTTTTCCTAGCCAAAGAAAAATTGGTTGACTCTTATGGAATATCCAAAGTAACTGTTTGGTTGATATTATGGAAAATGAATATTTTCCTAGTTGTTGATGATAGGCCGGTTGTGGTGTATTTTCACAAAAGTTCTTGTGCCCTCATGGGAAAAATTCTAGTTATATACTAAACCTCCCTCAAGGTGAGTAGTAGGATCCCGTCACCAAAGTGCTAGTTTAACCATACAAACTAGCCCATACTGGAGGCTAGGATCATCTCTCCATAGGGAGGATGTTAGGCTAGAAGGTGGCAAGGGTACCAAGGGGGTTTTGGTTGTAAATCCATTAGGTCTAGCTATAACCACAATGAGTCCAGGATGTGGACTTCCTACAAGACCCTAATTCTAGATAAGAGTAGATTGGTGGATCATGTGCCATGGGATGAAGCCCCAAATTAAGGGATGGAATATTGAGTCAGCATTGCACCTTGTAGAAGGTGTAGGATAAATACATTTTTTGTAACTACTTTCAAAGTATTGTTTGATATTGTCTTTATGTTTGTGACAATACATTATGCGAAGTAACTAGCGTTAGTAGCTAACTAAGGAAGGTATCTTTATATGTCAAACATAAATGTGTTAGGATAATTATATAACTAAAGCACACCCTTGAGGAGAGTGGGAGGGTGGAACACTTGATGGGTGGTCTCAGTGAGACAAAGGTTTTCTTTCAAGGTGCTAGAATTAGGAAAAGGATGGCCTACCTAGTGTGCCATCTTAGATCTCAACCAATGCTATTTTAGGGGACTAGAGTCGAGACTATACCCTACAAGTAGAGGGATTGATGTGTATCACTTCACCTTGTTTCAAACTCACTATGAACTAAGTGTGGTATTGATATGCTTCAGTTTGAGTTTACTTACAAATGCAATGGCTCAAAGACCAATGCTAGTTACACTATTAGGTGACCTTAGGATCAAATTACAAACTCAGATTTAGGTTGATCCCTATCAGTTATGGCCAAAACCTTCCATTGCAAAGTGGATTCAAGTGAACCTAGATGACGAACTTCATATAACTCTAAGGTGTGCTAGGTGATGTCACTTAAGATTATCTCTTGATGGGCTAGTAAATTCGTGCCATTGAGGGGTCCTTAGTTGTGCACATTACCACATGGTATGCCAAACTTATGATGCATGCTAATTGACAGTCCTGTAGTACACACACGCCACATAGAGAGAGAGAGAGAGAGAGAGAGAAATGAAATGATATATTAATGTCTACAAAAGGCCAAAATGACCTATGAGACCATGAGTTACAATCATGTGTATACTGGTACAACTGTCTAGGAAAAATATGTAGCACAAAGAAAAATAAGAAAGGAAACTAACTATGGCTATGTGCAAAACATAGAGCTCTATCTAGTAACAATGAGCTCCAAATGGTACAATCTCATGTGGGTATAGAGGGCCTAGCTCTAGCCCGAGCAATAATCCCATGTATTCGCCTATGAAGGTGTCATCGGTGTTTGTATCGAGGCCTAGGATGTCTGGATCGGCTAAGCTAAACGGCTCGATCAATCAGTACTCCTTATCTGTGTGTGGACTGTGGTGGTGAGAGAGGCTCTCGTGTGGATTACGGTTGTAACTATATTGAAGTCTTCTAAGTCTCCTTTGCAAAGAAGTCTGTGAGTTGACTCTATGAAGGGCCTCGGTGTCCTGGAGCAGTTGTACTCCTGAGGCACATGTCACGAAGTCGTTGTATCTCAAGAAGAAAGAGACTAAGGCATCACTGATCAGTAAAATCCATGACTCTGGATAGTGGTCCAAATCCGTCTCTAAATAAATAGTGGAAATGACCCCAGGCCTCATAATACCCTGGGCAGTCGACATATGTAATGCTCCTCTATCTCTTGCTCTAATTGGCATATCTGGCATATGCACTCCTCTGGTGGGATGGATCTATATCTACCAGTCTCAATATCTAGCTAATGTGAGGAGGTGTGCAACTGGCCAATAGTACATTTGATCCCATGGGAAAGGTGGGTGTCCATGTATCTCGGGCAAACAAAAAATCCATCATCTATAGTATGAAGGAAATGCTCGTGGTAGAAAGCCATCTTTGTTCCTAGCTCCTGCCTTGGCATCAACCATGTCTGCCTGATATCCAACTGGGTAAGATCCATCCTGATGATCTTGCGAATCTCTAACCTGCTCAGATCAAGAGATGGTGCATCAAGGGAGTACTCGAAGGGGGGTAACTTGTCCATGCTATAGCCTTGTATCTCAAACCAGGCCGACATCTATGCATACCAACATGAAGTATCACCCTCTCTGTCAAGCTTCCTAGAGGACTCAAGGGCCAACCGTGCATATCTGTGTCTGGGTAAGTCCCATAGGCTATGTATGTATGCGATCGATCGGGTGAGGGCCTCTACCACAATCGGTGTAGCTGCTAGCTCGGCTTTGATGATCTCATGTGGCACTGAGGCCCTACATCTGATCATCCTGGATATCATGGACACTAGAGGTTTCTCCATTGACCTCCATTCATCATAAGTGCACCCTGATCTGCTTCGGTGGTCAAGACTGGGCCCCCATATCTATACTCCATAAAGTAGTGTGGATGTGACCAGTGTATCGAAGAGCCATAGCTTGGTGCGAGGTTCTTGGAATTGCTCCTATGAGCACATCCTCTCCAAACCACCTATTGTTGTGTATCCGCAAGTCAGTCTAGTGTCTGCTGCCTCTCACGTAGAAAAGGTGGGCCCTGTGAATAAGACTCACAGGTGTGCACAATAATCCACATACTTGAGCTCCTCAGATCCATATGTGAATTTAGGTGCTAATCTCTTGACCCACTGTGGTGTAGTATTAAATACCATCACCTTGGTTTTACCAAGGTTCACTGAAAGCCCACTGTCCAAAGTATAGGAGTGTAATGCATCCAAGTGTCTCTATAGACCCTCTTAAGAGTCAGCTATCAATACAATGTCATCTGCATACAATAGGAGAGGTATCCAAGTGCTAGCTAGTGGAGCTCCTCTATCTCCTTCATGTGAAATATAATCAGCAATCCCATCAATGTACATGCCAGAGAGAGGGGGCATCCTTGCTTCACCCAATGGTGGAGTAAATAGGTGCCGAAAGGCCCTCAGGTGTCCGGACTCTGCCCACAACTCTCTCATACAGTGCCAAAATACCCCAACTAGGCTCTTTTGGTACTCCCATGACATGCAATCTATGTATCAACCTATCTCTCGGTACTGTGTCAAAGGCTTTGCGGAAGTCCACAAAGCAATAGTAGGTCCGTTGGCCATGGGCCCTTCCCTCCTCAATGATCGCTCTGAGTGTGAGAATGTGATCCAATGTGGAGAAGCCTCTCCTAAAGCCGGCCTATCCCTCTGCTCTAAGATCTCACATCTCTGCCCACGTGCTTAACTCATGCTCAAGGATGGAAGCATATAGTTTAGCCAATGTATACCCAACCATGATAGTCCGATAGTTACTAGGTAAAAAAGGGTCCCCTAACTTGAGGATAGGCACAATAGTGTTCATGCTCGATGATGGGACCTAAAATAGGGCGGCACTAGCTATGGCACTAGCCGGACCTCATGCTCATGACACACAAACACCCTCACGGCCTCGCGGACTAGGAGCGTCAATCTAAGACTGAAGGACAAACTGCCCTAAAGCTTAATTCCTGTGTTTATACTTTATAGTCTAACGTTTCCCTAAAACTCCTCAGAGGGAGAACCCAAAGTACATAGGCATAATGCCTCGTCACACACACATAAGAGGCACTCCACCGACTAATAGTCGGAGCCCCACTGCAGCTCTCTTACATCGCAGGGATTGGCCCTTTGATGCGCTGCTAAACATATAACACAAACAAGCACAAACTCCTCTCAAGGTACCAATATTTTACGTTCCAAGATGTACCATTCCTCACTACAATTTCCCCTTAGGACCCAACGACTAACCTACAGCTTAGGACATCCTCTCACGCTCATCATTGGTCACAACCTAAGGAAGACATGTGCCATGCATCCAGGAGGTTTTTCTGATACCTTTTAATTATTATGCTTAATGAAAATCGTGTATGGCTATGTGCTCAGACAAAAGAAAGATCAGCATCGTGCATGGTGCATAAAGCATTCTTTCCATGAATTTCACTAACGCATGCTGCGTTGAAAGGAGGCACCGAGCCATATGCTCATGCAACCATCCTCTTTATTTAAACCGTCTCCTATATGCCAAGTGCAATGCATAAATCAAATATTTTCTTTATCTTTCAGCGTTTCAGCCCCTCCTCATCTAACTCTTAGCATTTTGCATCATTGATCAGTTAGATAGGGTTTTTATACATTTTTCCCTTTTAAAAGAACGATAAATACGCACAAAACATAGAAATGGGGACAAACCGAGGCCAACCTCGTGCTTTGCCATCATTATACATTGCAAAAATATAGATATAATTTTTCCTAATTTTCCTCAGCCCATTTCCTATTTTTTCCTAATTTTAAACCTATTTTTTTCCATTTTGTGGATTTTTTTCCTATTTTTATTTAATAAATAATGACTGAAAATGAAAATTGATTGTGGGCTATGGCCCTCAGGTTCATTGATAGCAAAAACTCAGATTTAGTTGGTGTGACATATCATATTTCTTATTTATGAAGCAAAAAAAACCCAATTTTATCCTTAAAACGCGTATTTTCATGTATTTTAACACTAATTCCGGCCATATAGCCTTATATTTTCTGATTTTTAGGTTGCAAACAGTTGAAACTCATGGCAAACAATATCATAATGAACTTTCATCCCATATGAACAAAGTTTCATAAAGCAAATAGCATAAAAAGATCATTTTTCTTTATAAAAATAGCATTACCGCTTATTTTCAGGTCTCGATTTCTTGGTCTTGGTTATGGGACTGATTTCCAACATGCATTTAATGCTCAGCATCTTCAAACCTTCATCTATCCGGAAGCAATCCAGTCTCATCCGGACAAGCTTTCCTCCACCATTCTTCATTGTCTTCTTCCACACAAGAACAACCCCTTAAGGGAGAGAGAGGGAGGAGAGAGAAAGACTAAAATCAGATATCTTCATCCAGGCCATCATTGCATGGGTGAGAGGCGGCGATATGATCAGCATACAGGAGGGAATCAAGGCCCAAGATTTGTTTTATGGGTTGTATGCAACCCCCATCCTTGATCATCAACATACAAGGCGCAATTTTCGGCGCATCTGATGGCGTGTTCTCTCTCCACGCTTGCATCTCCTTTTTGCATGAAAAATTTCATGCTACATTAAGTTTTGGGGCTCCCAAAGGTTATGCCCACTTAGCCCCTCTAATGTCCACCCCTTCGCATCTTGCCCATTTGTTGGCCATTTCCCCCGTTCGGTGTCCAAATCGAGCGCTGTAAATTTCTGTGCGTCCGGCTTGACATCCTGCATTGGCCGGAAACCCCTGACAACTCGCACGACAGTCTGAAAAATTATTAAAAATCAACAAGTGTAACTCGAGCATCTTTTAAGAATCGTATTTCACTTGGTGCTTAAAATCGTCCTAGCTGGAGCCGCCGCCTTCGACGTTGAATATTTTTCCCTTGATATTCGTAATTTTTGGCTATTTTTAAGTACTTCTCGACATCAAAACTCCACTCTCATTGGCGACCACGGGATAGGGTGACTCAGCCCGTCGAATCTCACAGTAGATTTGCACAAAGCAACCAAAGGAAGCATCAAGCTGATACAAAACAGATACATACTAAACACAGCACAATGCTCACCCTACCCCCTGACAAAACCAAGGCATGACATCCACAAGGAGTAGGCCTAGCATAATCAGATAAAAGGTCCGAAGCTAGTCACTATTAACTGACTGTTCCAACACGGCCAAACTAAAAATAACTATCAAAGAGGTTGCCCTAAGTGGTGGTCTGAACTACCTACCTAACTAAGGAAAACACAACCAGGAGCTCCTACTAGGTGAGGACTCCTATAGCCTGATCAAGGAGTACTTTCTTTCAGCACATTTCTTCTTTTAGGGTTTTATCCTTCTATACTCAGGTATATAAAAAGGAGGGATCTGAGCGTAGTGACCCAAGGGGAACAGGGCATCGGTCTCAGGACCTGTCTCGGTACCCAAGAACCTACCAAGCCCTCGCAAGGCGACATTTAATCTTTTTCTGACGCTCACTTTTATTTTCGCTCCAACCTTCCTTAATTTCTTCTTTTCCAGCAAGATGCCACCCCTAGGAAGACAAGGCATTGGCCCTGGGTCTGACTCATCCCTAGGAACCTACCAGGCCTTCGCTAGGCAACAAACAACTGCTTATAAATTTTCATTTCTTTTCTTTTCGATTTTTATAGGGGGTTAGAACCCCTTTTTACACATCTCTATATATATTTATTGTCTTTAAAGATATTCAAGGTTTCTTTTCATCATCATTATTTTCTTCTTCGACAGGCTTCTTTAACTGCCTCGCAACTAACAAGAACTCCTAGAACGGCTGCCTAGCAGGCTAGCAGCACAGGGTCACTAGAACTCCCTTCTAAAACAGGTCTTTTGATGTTCACTAGGTGGAAGTGTACCTTAGACATTATTGTCATGACACACAAGCTTTATGGGATCGTTGGATCCACCTTGTTGAATTTTGTTATAACAACACGCATCACATGAGCATACGTATGTCTCCATTTGAAGCACTTTATGGGTACAAAGTCCAAATCCCATCAGTTTTGTTTCATGAAGATGTCAACCCCCAAGCAAAGGAAGAGTTAGAAAGGATGGAATCGGTCATGAGACAATGCAAGGACATCATAAGGAAAGCACAAGAAGTAATGAAATCCTATGCAAATGAGAAGAGAAGACATTTGGACTTCAAAGTTGGAGATAGGGTGTTTCTTAAAGTGCCCAAGACACACTACACTTCATTGAAGGGTGGGAACAATAAGCTTGCTCACAGATTTTATGGACCATATTTGGTAGTGTACAAGGTTGGAGAGCTTGCTTATAAGCTTCAACTACCTTCTTCCGCTAGAATACATGATGTATTTCGTATTTCACAGCTTAATAAGTATGTTGGATCTCAAGTGCAAGTATTGGAAGAGTTGCCACCAATGGATGAAGCGGGACTTGTTATATATGAACCTGAAAGTATTATTGGAAATAGAGAAAAGGTGCTCAGAAATCGTACTCTTACTGAGTACCTCATTAAGTGGAGGAGCTTACCTATAGAGGAATCTTCTTGGAAACCATCCACTTATGTGAATGATTTTCCTTGGTTATTGCAGGATGATACATGACAGACTGTGCAGGGACAGCTTGCCATGAGATATTTCTGTTGGCAATAAAACTATCCTGACGTTATTAAAAATTGGTTTTGATGTTATGGGGTGATACTAGGGTTGTATACTTCATTTCTATACTTCATATGTGTCATTTGGACCACTCTATCAGAAGTTATGACAGTTTTTGTAAATCAGTCATGTTTGGACAGCGGCCAGTTTACTCAAAGTTTGGTATACATAAAGGTCTCTTTTATATGGAAAGTGCTTTCCTATTGTATTGGAGCTATATGGACATGATTACTATCATCCTTGGCTTGGATTTGGTCCATTTATCCTTGGTTTTGAGGACAAAACCATCTTAGGACGGGATGGTTTGTCATAAAAGAAAATACATTGATACTTTTGTAATTGGGAA
This sequence comes from Lygodium microphyllum, assembly GCF_053477565.2. Taxonomy (NCBI): domain Eukaryota; kingdom Viridiplantae; phylum Streptophyta; class Polypodiopsida; order Schizaeales; family Lygodiaceae; genus Lygodium; species Lygodium microphyllum. The sequence continues at coordinate 153,170,030 of NC_141145.1, forward strand.
TCATGCTAATTCCATACCTTGTAATTTCCAGCCTTTGTAAATTCAGCCCTTGCCTATGTAAATGTGCCTTAATTTTGGAGATGAGGAGTTAGGATAAAGAAGGCAAGAGGCTAAGAGAAGACATCTTTTGGCTCATTCACAAAAAAAAATTACTATTCACTTTCTTGAAGTTAGCTAATTCCTTCTTGTTAGGTGAAGCATTAGCCATGGTTATCATGTATTCTATGGAATTCTCATCATTAATACATGGCAAGATGTCTTGGTGCAATAGTTCTTTGTTACTATATGTCTAATTCAGTTTAGTTAGATTTCTTATTAGATTTCTTTTCCTAGTTGAATGCTTCAAAATTTCTCTCCTCTCTCCCCTGTGCAAAATTTTTCCTCTCTTTTTATTTTTCCTTTCCTCTTTTCTTTTGTACAATGGAAACTATGGAGGATGAAACTGATTATGTTCACTGTTAAAAGTGCGAGACTTGTGATTCTTTCTTGTTTTTAGATTAATGGCTCATCCATCTGCATAGATTTTGCATGCTTCTACCCTGGTTTGTGTTTGTTTCTGGTCATGGGAGAGTTGCTTTCAATGTGGTATTCATGATAGTCCCATTAGAATCACATTATATGTTAGATATGAGGGTGATGTACCTTTGGTCATTGTGCCTTCTATTAATTATATATTATTCACTAGTCCTAATGAGATACATATTGCTAATGTTAAAGGTAAGTTGAATTTATCCTTTGATATGTCAAATTTGGGCCTACTACACTATTGTTTGGGAATTCAAATTAAGCACTATGATGGAGGTATTACTTTGTGTCAAACAATGTATATTGAGACATTATTATGGAGACTTGATCTCAAAGATTGCAAACCTATTGTTACTCCTATGGAGATAGATTTGAAATTGAGATTTCATCATGTCAATGATTTCTTTGATGTCTTTCTCTATCAATAAGCTATTGGATGCTTGATTTATGTATGCATTATGAGTCGTGACATTCAGTTTGCAATCTCATAGATGAGTAGGTTTATGTACAGCTAGGCACTAAGCATTAGCAAGTAGTGAAAAAGAACTTTTGCTAGTTGAGTAATACTCAACAAATTTGGTTGTTTTAAGCCAAGGGGAGATCATTACTACCAAATTTACATGCTTTTTTAGATTTTGAATGGGTTGGTTATTACGACACTCATGTATCCACAAGTAGTCTTTGCTTCATCCCTGTGGTAACTTATGCATATCATGATTGAGCAAAAAGTAGCCCATTGTAGCCACTTCTACTTATGAAATTGAGTATAAGGCAGCTTTCACAGCTATGGTTGAGTGTCTTTGGCTAAGAAACCTATTGGCTAATTTGGGTGTTGAATAATCGTATGCCACCACTATCTTCATTGACAATTGGAGTACATTTATAGCTATATAGAATCCAATGTTCCATCCATATACTAAGTACATTGAGGCACACTATCATTAATTCAGGGAGAGACTGTGTAGGAGAGATTAACTTGGCCTATATGCTAGTGTATGACAACCTTGCAAATATCTTACAAAGGCTTTAAATTGTGAGAAGTTTAAAGCTTTCTATAAAGCTTTGGTATTACTCCCCTTTGTGGATTGATCTAGTCCACCAAGCATGGTGCTCCCCTATATACAAGTATCAATTGAGGTGCAACTGGGTGGCAAAATTGAAGCAAAAAATGAAGCATTTGCAATAAAATTGAAGTAGCATTGGAGTTTTCTAAGCATAAGTGGGTGGTTGAAACCCATTGGAAGTGTCCATTTGTCAATCAATGTTTGTTAGATGGCCATTTAAAGAGGTGTAACTTAAGTGTTACAAAGCAACTACTTGATTCAGAGGCCAAAAATAGTATCTCGGTAATAAATGATGCTACGAACACATCTCTACCTTCAGATCTCAAATTTGAGCTTGTTTACTCCTCCAATTTTAACAAAACCACTTGTTGACAATGCCAATGCAAAGGGAGTGAACTTGTCAATTGTTAATTAGAGCTTAAAGAAGCTTAAGAGCTCAAAGTTCTCATTATTGGAAGGGGGCACTTTTTTTTTTGCATATCTTAAATCCCCATGAAATTAGAAATTTGCAATTGTTCATGAGTGATGAGAGGAATGCTCTTTGATAGACCCAAGATTTGTGCAAAAAGAAGACACCAAAGTGGGCACTACATCGACATATCCCCAGCATTTGGCTATTTCCTTTGTAATATTTATGCTCTTATCATAATAGCATTATCTAAAATTGGCATGACTAGTTACTATAAAGTCGTGACCCATGCTATGGAAGTTGAAAAGGACAAAGACTAGGTGTTCTTACTTTAGAAAGATAATTGAACCTTAGAAACATAGCAATGTCCAAATATTAATGTGGTAATAACGAAAAAAGAGGACTTAGGAGTTGTGCGGAAGAAAGAAGTGGTTGAGAGATGTTGTAACTTCCTCTCTCTTCTCTTTTTTTAAAATCTCCTCCTCTGCATGACTCTCTCTCTCTCTCTCTCTCTCTCTCTCTCTCTCTCTCTCTCTCTCTCTCTCTCTCTCTCTCTCTCTCTCTCTCTCTCTCTCTCTCTCTCTCTCTCTCTCTCTCTCTCTCTCTCTCTCTCTCTCTCTGGCACAACTCTCTTGCATCTCTCCCTATGCTTTCTATTCTATCCATGGAAGAGGGGGAGCTTGAAGATGATAAAGAATGTCAATCTCTTGTGATCTTGATGGATGGGTACGGTGTTTGTTTGGGGTGAAAGAGCAAGAATTTTCTAGAGGTTTTGAAGGTCGAGTATTATAGATGCCACTCTACAACCTGGTTTTCTGTATTTTGGTGCTTCCTCGGGTCTCTCCACTCTCCGCCATGAGATCTTGAATTTCTTTGCTCTCCATCACCACAAGAAGCGCTAAAAATGATGCATTCTATCAAAAGATTAGTTTTTCTCTCTCCTCTTTCTCTCTCGTCATAATGGCTATTCATACGGGCTGAGAGGGAGAGGGGTATCAGAGCGTGATACGATACGAGAAATGGAGCGAGGACGTGAGAAGGTGGTTGTTAGTAGTTGTGTGGAGTACTAGTGAACTACCTAAGTGATCTCAAAATAATAAATAATAAAATAGTTTTATAAAATATTTTACAATAAGTCTTTTTTATTTGAAAATTGAAAAAAATGAATGGTATATGTACATATAAAGCATTCTTGTTGAGTAAAAATTCAAAAAATCTTCTAAATACTTTATCAATGTGCTTTTTATAATAATAATTGGTTTTTAAAATACATTTATATGAGTAAAATTACAAAAAATAAGGTTTTGAGAGAAATTAAATGATTAGATGGATCCCAATATTGTGGAATAATATATATATGTTTATGCAATGTTTGTATAGGTTCCATTGCATGGAGAGTGTTTCATCATGGCCTCATATTGTGTGTTAAGGTGCATTCCTTTGCAATTTGTTCCATTTCACTACATACCTAAGATTTTAACAATACTTGCAAAATTTATTGATAGGGGATGGTGAGAAGGGAACATAAGATTAAATGTGCAGATTTTTTTTATCTTTTCATATGCATATAGGTTAATTTTTTTTGTGTAAGGAAGATAGTAGAACAGACTTTCTCAGTGCTATCTTCTATATTGTCACAATACATATGTTGTTTTTTCTTTTGTTCATGCACTTTAGAGCATTCCACCTTGCATGAAAGGAGCATAAAAGAAGGGTATCTGAATAAACCTCCTCAATGCATAGTAATTGCTTGAAAAATATGTTGATCCATGTGGAGTGGAAGAGGATCCCTAACTATAGGTTAGTGCATTTATTCTTGGGAAAAAGGGTATGTGAGGTTATGAAAACTCCCCTTGATTAATGATAAAGATTAAGAGAGGAGTATGTTACAATGTTTTATATGTTTCAAATGGCCACAACAATCGGTTGGGGGATGCCTTTTATGTATGTGATTCATGGTGAGATAGTCATCTATATGTGGGAAACTCCTTTGCTTGGAGTTAGGAAGGATAATTAGTTGGACTACAATCCAAAAGTACATCTACAAATGTAGCCATTAGAAGAGTTATTTATAATACCTAGATGCTCTTAGCCATGAGGCTGTGTGGGGTCATTTGGTGTGTGTAGGAGCCCAGCTAGGTAGAGCCATCTAGGTCTATTATAGATCTCGATACTAGCTCTTGTTTTGCATCACTCCTAGAGGGATTTGTCACCATATTTTGGTAATGATTTGTGGGAACACACACAAGACTATTGAGGCACTTTTTTGTCTGAATGGTTTTCCCTTGACCTTGTATATATTCCTATTTTGTCTTGTAAATCTTCTCTACTAATACTTCTCAATATACTTTGAGTTGTGCTATCTCAAGCTTCTTCTCCAAGAGCTGTATACATGTATTCCTACAACCCTAAATCTAACACAAGGTGGATTTTCTTGATTTCATTGAAGCACTAAGGTAACCCTAAATCTAACACAAGGTGGATTTTCTTGATTTCATTGAAGCACTAAGGTAACCCTAAATCTAACACAAGGTGGATTTTCTAGATTTCATTGAAGCACTAAGGTAACACATCTTATATTTAGGAAAACCTTATATTGATCCCATATCAAAATTCACCTTCACAAAGCCTAATAGTAAGTTCAATCATAGTATGCTAAACTAAACTAAATGGTTAACCTTTGCATGCTCATTTTGAGTTGTGGAGGGCTTTTTAGTACACTTTCACTACTCAACTAATTTAGAGGAAATTAGGCCTAAAAAGCTTGTAGAAAACTTGGTTATTGTTTTATGATTTTCTATAAATTTGTCCCAAAGTGATAGTATATCTTATACCTTGTAACATATTCCCCTACTATGACTTAGAAGCATGGGATTGTTAACATGTATCCTTAAAGATTTTAGAAACAAGTGCATCAAATATTTATGACATCCACAATGCCTTAAATGCAAGAAAAGGCTCAAAAAATGCACACTTAGATTGAAATATTTACAAACATGTTCAAGGGTTATGATTGGTTTGCAATGTATCAAAAGGAAAAATATAACAAAAAACCCAATAGAGAGATCATTTAGTAGAAACACTAGAAGAAATACATCAAAACACACCTATAATCTAGACAAGCTTCATTGTCGTGCTACAACCAAGGCTATACTTTTAGCTAAAGAGCTAGAGTGTAATATGCTACATTGTAGTGTTAGCATACTTTTTATAAATAGTTTTTAAGCACCTTGTTGCACAACAAGAATCATGTTTCGTATTTGAGAATTGATGATGGAGCCTACTAAAGGAGGAATGGATTGGTCCTAACTAGGGCACTCTACATCATAGAGACATGGATCAAAGGATGTTTCAACATTCTTTGTCAAGGATATTGAAAGATGGAGTAAGAGTGAGAACATACACCAAAGCAACAAGAAGTAAGAGAAATCAAGTGCTATGGAAGTTCAAGCAAGAGAGAGCAAGATGGTATGTGGGAACTCTAATAGTCACAATGTGTGACCTACCTTCCCTTATTCTATTATTATAGAAAGAATAAAGAATAAAGTAATAATGATGGGCAACCACCACCTGCAATGTACATGTGTGCAAGCATTGTATACAAAGTGGTGGCTAGGCACAAGCGGCCTTTAACACCCAAAAATATCCCACCTAAAGGTGAATGTGCTTGAGTGAGGAAAGAAAAGAAAAAAAGTGACAAAGTACAATGTGTACATATAAGTACAACAAGGTAAGGAATATATGTCATATCATCCTACACCCAATCAATTTTCTAAGGCATAATGTTTCACTAGGAGACTTTTAGTGAGCAGATATGCAAGATTCTCATAAGTAGAGATCTTACAAGCTCTATCTACTTGTCCTTAGTCACCCTCATGAAGTGATAATAGAACTCAATGTAAGAGTCATTGTCATACTAAGGCTTGCAACTCGATGGCCTAATTATAGGGCCTTCTTGCAAGCCTTAGTGGTTGCAATGTACTCAGCCTAGTAGTAAACAAGGCCTACATTTTTAGACTCTTAATATCCAAGAAATATCACCTCTAGCAAAAGTGAAGACATAGCTAGAGGTGAACTTCTTACTATCTACATGTCCTGTATAATTTGAGTCTATATAGCCCATGACTCTAGTATCTTGGCCACAATGACAATTGCACATATGTATAGTGACCTTAAGGTATCTCACGATACTTTTTATTATGTCCCAATGTTTCCAGTGGTTGCCATATAATGAGCCACAACTCCCATTGCAAATGCTATGTCAAGTCTACTAGCTATCGTGGCATACATCAAGTTGTCCACTATGGATGCATATGGGATCTTGGCCATCTCAACCTCCTCATCATTTCACTGGGGGAAAATTTTTTGAGTAACCTTTGCATGAGAAGGTAATGGGCAGATAAAAGACTTATCACCTTGCATATAGAATTGCTCAAGTACTCTATGGATATACTCCTTCTAGGACAAGTAGAGAAGTTCCTTATAGTGATTTTGTGTAACATGTATACCAACTATGTGAGAGGCATACCCCATGTCCTTCATCTCAAAACTCTTCTTGAGCTAAGTCTTCAAATCATTCAACTCAACATGAGCACTCCTAGCAATCAGCTTATCATAAACATATAGTGCCAAAATGCTAAAGCTACCATCACATTCCTTCTTCTATAAAGATATGGATCCATAGTGTTGCGGGAATAACCTTGTAAATGCATAAAAGCATCAAACTTGTGGTACCATTCCTTAGGTGTCTATTTAAGTCCATAGAGACTCTTTCTTCTCAACTTGCACACTAGGTCTTCTCTGCCCCTTTTCACAAAGCCTTTAGTTCGCTGCATATAAATGTCCTCATATAAGTCTCCATGTAAGAAAATTATTATCACATCCATCTAATAAAACTCCAAATCTGACTATGCAATTAATGTCGAAGTCAAGTGTAGAATAGTCATATTATTGTAAATAGAATGTCTCATTAAAGTCAATTGCCTTTTCCTGTTTAAAACCCTTTGTGGAGAAACAAGCCTTGTACGCTAGCTTAGAGTGACCAAGGGTGCTCTTTAACTTATACAACCACTTGCATGGCAATGCATGTTTATTATTTGGCAAGGAAACCAAGTTTCACGTATGATTTTTCTACAATGAATCAAACTCGAGACTACATGGCCCTCTCCCAAGAATGACCATCATTGTTATGCATAGCCTCCTCAAAAGTAAGGGACTCATCAAAATCTATCACCACCAAGACATAATGCATAGAGGGCTCAAAATGATCAGGAGGATATGAGGCTCTAGCAAAGCATCTCAAAACTAGCTATGGGGCATGTATTGCATGTCCTCTCGATGTAACATCATGATCCTAGATAACATGCAAATCCTAGGCCAGTATATCATCAAAAGTTGCATGTTATCTAATTGGGGCTAGCTATATTGTAATAGGACACTCTTCTTAAAAGATCACCCTATATATCTCAACCACCTGCTCTAGTATCTTATGCATCTTATTCTCCTAAAACATAATAGTTTGGTTGTAGATAAACTTCTGAGCTTATGGATCCCAAAGGTGATAGCCCATCTCATGTGCATCACCATATCCAAGAAAGATGCATTTGATGGACTTCGGATCTACCTTGTTACATTTGTCACTGGGAATATGTCAAAAAGCCTCAAATCCAAAGACTCACTAAGTGAGCATACAAAGGAGGTTCACCAAACCATACCTCCTCTACAACTCTACCACCAAGAGCAGTGCATGGGGATCTATTAATCAAATGAATTGTAATAATAACTACCTTAGTCTAAAAATTCTCCCGTAAGGTTGCTTGACTGAGCATATTGTGGACTCTTTCTTGAATAGTCCTATTCATATGCTCTATAATACCATTTTGGGATAGGGTATAAGCAACACAATGAACTGATGCTTAATATTCCTCTCATCACAAAACTGCTCAAATGTCTTAGAAACATATTCACCCCCATTATCAATGTGTAGACATTTCAACACATGCCCAAAACCACAACAAGAAAGCATTGAAATGGAGGTACATTTTTTTACTTTTGCTTTATAAGATGGATCCAAACCTTATGCAAATAGACATCAATGAATGTAATGAAATAATTTGCACCACCTAATGGAATGACAGGGCATGGAAAAACAAATACATGAATGCAGAAGAGCAATAACTCGCTCATGTGTGTAGAACCAAACTTTTCATGCCTTTGACTTACTTCAAAGTGTTGATCCACAAGGATTTCTTTTCTACCTATGGTGACATAGGCAAGAGAAATGATACTATTGTTTTTAACTTAGAGTGCGTGTTCAGATCCTTAAGGATAAAAGAAGCGAAGTAAATGATTCTATTATTCTTATTGAGTTGAGATAAAACATACTCAAATTTTTATTCTCGAGAATGACATTTTTATGGTATTTCTTTTTTATTTATATACTCACTATTTTGCTTCTTTTTTTAGATGTACAATACATGAGTTCCCTCCTTAAATGCAACAAAAAGTTGAAGTGTTCAATTCCTCAATCTCCCATTTCATAAAGAGAAACGAACTTAATGTGGGTCGACTTGGAAACTATGGAGCTCCTATTGATTTCATACCATGGAATGTAAGTATTTTGCTATTCCATCTCATTTTTTCAAAATGATTTTGTACTAAATTATGGGCATATGACTAGCTTTATTTTTTATATAAAGTTATTTTAAAAATGATTGAGGTGCTAGAAAAAATGCTTTCAATGCCTTTTGATCTACTTACAAAGATGGATTATACGACTTCTAGTGAGCTCTTGATTAAAAGATGTCTTTCTAGAAAAGGCCCTTACAAAAAGGAATAGCTTTTTTGTATTAGCCTATAAGCATTCATCTATATAATCATAATGGGAGCAAAGAGAGATTTGCTTCAATATTAATACTTATATTCATATTGGCTTTAAAGAGATCTTTTCTTTATATCCTTGACTCATTGTAAATAGTGGATCTTTTGTTGTGTATGGTGATAATACCTACTAGTGTCTAAATAGCCTTAGAGTTTCTTTTGTTCAACATGCCATTGACACGTATTACTTCTTTGAAAACCTTGGTCAACATGTCCCTTTTATAGACTTGAATTGCTAGCTAGTGGTTTGTATAAATTGTCTATTCTAATATTTATAATAAACACAATGGAGATAGTCTTTTGCATGGGTTGCTTAGTTGTTAGGATCCTCTTGTAGAAACTTCAAATATGGGTAATATAGCAACAAATATCTTCCTTTTCCTTCTAGCTTACATTCATGAGCTTGATTATCAAATTATCCACATACCCAACTTTTAAGAATCTCTTGATAAAGAGGTTCTTGAGCACATCAAAATCATTACGTTCGATGTCATTTATGCTTGTGAAGCAAGTTTCCAATCTTTTCTCCTAAACATAGCCCAAATGCTTATGCTCATTTGTTTGAGTCTTGGAGGTTGTTAGCCTCATGTACTTGTTTGAATTGTTCCACAATACTATAAGAATCATCTCCTGGTTTGTACTTCTTCATCTTCTTTGTGACTATAATTTTTCCTTGATTAAAATGTTAGGTGTTATTCCTATCTGAGGCTACTAATGTTGCACTATATTCATTGGCTAAATGGAATAGCAATTGCTTCGTCAAGATTTTAACTACTTGGCTCTTTCGCAATTGGCATTTGCTCCTCATCCAGTTCTTTTCACAAATGCCAAGATACATTGGACCTATTTCAATTTGGCCTCTCTTCACTCTCTATCAATTCTCTGTGTCTTCTAGGTCTCCTTTCGTCTTCTAGGTCTCTTACTATCTCTTGCACTAACCTCCCCACAAATGTTATGCAATCTCATTGTTTGTTGGTCATATTGTGAAAGTAGCTAATGAATTTCCTCCATTTGAAATTTACTTGGGTCAAAACCCTAGTTATCCTTATTTGAGCTCAAGGTAGATGTGGTGCTTAACTCTTCTTATGTGACTAGGGTATCAATAAGTGTTATTAGTTCTAATGAGAAAATGATGACTTCCTATGAAGATACCTCTCACACTCAAAATTTGTCATGTGTTCGATCACAATGGTGTCAGGCATCACAAGATGTCGCAATTCTCTAGGTTAAGATAGTGGTTCGTTTAAAATTTGTCTAAGTTACTTATGTTAGTGCAAAATTACTCTAGGAAGGTTAATCATTTTGTGCTTCCATCCAAATATTACTTAATACCCAATGCCTTTTTGTGCAATCATAGATCTAGTATACCACCCATGGACAACCAATGCAAGGCTTGGTTCAATTATGGATTGGATTGGGATGGTTCTTGATAAACTACTCATGGGACACCTAGGATGTGTGTCTTAATTCCCTTATGGTTAGATGATCCGAGATTAAGTGCACAAGTGCCTCCTTAGTGTGCAAAAGTATGTGTGTGTAATACGCAAGTGTAATATGTGGTTTCAAGTGTTGTGTGCACGCTTGACTCTATAGTGCATGGGTGGTCCCTTCATGGTCAAACGCCCAGCTAGTGGGCACTAGTGTGCCCTATGTGCTTAGCATTTTATACACAAGCATGTTTGTCCATTCAACTACTTGGGTGGGTTGAGGGTGACTATGCCAAGTGCAATGCAAACATGCTCAAACTTGCACCACCCTAGTGCTTTTAGTCAAAGCTTGTAGGGACCTTAGTGCTCTTATGTGATGAATTGAGGTCTAAGGTAAGAATGTACTAGGTGTGTGTACAGAGCATTCTAGTGCATGGAAGTGCCTTTCTGTGACGTACCCTATGGGCCTAGTGCTACTTAAACTTGAAAAACATGCAAGTGCGAATCCCAATGTATATGAATAATGTTATGTGTGAGAGTGTGAGGAAATGTGCACAAGAGTTGTGGTCCTAGGAACCAATACATGCACCTAGACCTACTAATGTGTGTCCATACTCGAAAACAAGATCGGTTTGGTGCTAGATGAGGTCAAATCAATGGACTAGTGAGCTTGAGTCTTGAGGGCTATCAATAATAAGGGTGATCAAGTGCTCTACCTTAGATGAGTATCACCCAACCCTCAATGAATTATGAGTGAATTTTTTAAGGGCCAAGAGTGACGAACAAAGCTTAGGTGGCAATGCTTGTGGTTACAATTCATGTCATGGGGATTCTAATTTTCCTTAATGATTCGGAGTGATTCAATCAATCTTTTAGTCCAATCTATCAAGGCCCATCATGATTGAACATAGGGTTTCTTATCCATGAGCGCTCATGAGACTCAAGTCCAAAGTTGGTCCGAGTGTGAGGTGAGTTAGTCCTTTGTGAGAGGCCACACAAATATTCAGTTAGACCCTTTGTACTTGACAAGTTGAATCTTGAGCTATTCCTTGTGTCACAATCCACCCATGTATCAAGCTACTTAGAATAACTATCCCTTGTTTTGTCAACACTAGCAAAGACTCAGTTGTCATTGTTTGACTTAGTATCTAGCCTCTATTTGTGAGAATTGACCACCAAATATTGGCCACCAAGTGTTGGGCCATCTACCTACAACATTGTCATGATGTCTTGGACATCCATTGCCCGAATCAAAACGTGGAGTCAATCTAAACTAGATGTAAGAGTTGACCACCTAGTTTCTTAGAGTTTGACTTATTCAAACAACTTAAGCTAAACATAGCATAGCTCAAGAATTGCTTTCAAGATGGCACTTTCATGGTTGTGCATCTACCCAAAATAGGTTACTTATTAGTCCAAGCCACAGGGAGGCTCATTATCCAAGCCCGATAGGTGCATACTAGATCCAAATATATGTGACATGCAAGTCAAAGTGTTGTATTCGTAAAATCAACCATCTAATTTAGATTGTTCTTTGTGCCATGCTATCCTTACTAGCCAAACAACCTCAATAAGTGGGCCGACAAGCAATTGATTACAATTCATTA
>NC_141145.1:155794440-155829440 GCF_053477565.2 Lygodium microphyllum
GAGATCAGTCGCATTGTCTGTCATGGGACAGTAGGCCACCGCCAGCTCTTCGAATCCACGATCCGTTCTCAAACATAGTGGCACTGAACCTCAACGTTCTTTGTGCGAGCATGAAACACCGGGTTCTTTGCTAGAGCAAGAGCACTCTGGTTGTCCACGCACAGCTCCATAGGTCCTATTGGGGAAAAGCCAATCTCTGCCATCATACGACAAAGCCAAACGGCCTCCATAGTGATCGAACAAGAGGCCTGATACTCAGCCTCTATTGAAGAAAGTGCCATAGTAGGCTACTTCTTATTGCTCCAAGAGATAGCACTGGATCCAAGGGTGAAAGCATAACCTATAGTGGATCGTCTCAAAGCCACATCACCTACCCAATCAGAATCACTCCATCCAAAAAGAGTGGTCCCATCTCCATACATGATCATGTAGGATCAAGTCCCCTACAAATACCATGAAGGACATGCAAGGCTGCGCTCCAATGATCCTAAGTAGGAGTCTTCATGAAAGAAGACAACAAAGCCACCACAAAAGAGATATCCGATCGAGTGTGAAGAAGCCAAATAAGTGAACCAACAAGGCACTTGTAACGGGTGGGATCAGTAAGGGGAACTCCATCTACCAAATTCTTGGACTCAGGGTCCATGGGGCATGAAATAGGCCAACAGTCAACCATACCAAACTCCGAAAGAAGCTCAGATATGTGCTAGTGCTGCGAGATAAAGATGCCCTGTGCCATCTGATAGATCTCCAAACCAAGAAAGAAGTGAAGGATCCCTAGATCCATCATGTCAAACTCCTGCCATAGAATAGACCGAGTGTGCTCCACCTGCTGAGTGTCGCTCCCTGTAATAATAAGATCATACACATACAAGATCAACAAAACACAAAGGTCACCCACAACCCTAAAGTAGAGGTTGGGGTCATGAACGGAGCGCTGAAAACCACACTGTAGAAAGAAGTGGTTAATCCTTTGGTACCAAGCACAAGGAGCCTGCTTCACGCCATAAAGGACCTTCCGCAGCCTGTAGACATGATCCCCCTTCCCCTGCACAAGAAAACTTGGAGGCTTTGAACCATAGATCTCCCCCTCAAGGATGCCATTCAGAACGGTTGACTTGACCTCCACCTGGTAAACATGCCAATGGTGGTGAGCTACAAGAGCCAAAAGAACTCAAATGGTGGACATTCGAGCTATAGGAATAAAAGTCTCAAAGTAATCCAAACCTGCCTGTTGTGCAAAACCCTTGGCAACAAGCCTAGCTTTGTGCTTGTCCAAGGAGCCATCTACAAGATACTTAGTCTTTAAGACCCATTTTACACCTATCACCTTTCGTTTCTTGGGACACGGTACAAGGTCCTAAGTCTGATTTCACTCGATGGAATCAAGCTCTTCCTACATAGCCTGTCTCCAAACATCCTGTGCAAGAGCCTCTTCAACAGTGGAAGGCTCAGAATCCTGAAGAATCTGGGACATAAGAGCATAGTTCACACAAAGTGAACTATCCCGCGGGGCCCGTAATCAGGCTGATCTGTGTGGACTTGTAGAAGAAGCAAGAAAGTGAGTAAGACAGGAATCTTGCAGAAGCCGGCATACCACAAAGGAAGCCTGATAGACTCCTCCTGCTGTGAGGGAGACCAAGTAGCCTCCGGAACATGCAAAGCAGCTGTTTGAGAAAGGGACTCCCCCTCACCAAGGGAAGGTAGATCCTCCTCATTTGAAGAAGGCTCCCCCCATCGTATGGTGATGTATCGCTAGAAGACTCCTGAGGGGAGGTTGAAGGGGTGGAAGTACTTGAAGAAGAAGGAGTTACATCTGCCAAAGGGGGAGGGGAAGCCAAAGTAGAGGGAACATAAGAAGGAGGAATAGGAGGGGGAGGAGCCGAAGAAGAAGGAGGGGAGCTAAGAGGCATCTTGGAAGGAAGAGTAGGGAAAGAAGGTGGGGGAGGGTCCGTTGATGACAAAGAAGCACCTATAAGAGAACCATCAATCGGATCCTTGGAGGCTGAAGCCTCATCAAAGATCACATCCCTGCTCACCTCAAACTTCCGTTTTATTGGGTCGTAGAGCCAATATCCCTTCATGGTCATGTTATAGCCCACGAAGATAAGCTATCTCGACTTAGAGTTGAGCTTCGTCTTCCTCTTCTTCTTGTCCACATGGACAAAAGCATCACATCCAAAGATGCGAAAGTGAGACATGGAAGGCTTCCTCCCAAAAAAAGCCTCAAAAGGAGTCATGTCCTGGAATGCCAAAGTCGAAGAGCGGTTGCGTATACGCACCGCTGTAGCCACCGCCTCACCCCAAAGGGAATGAGAAAGACTCCTATGCTCCAACATGGATCAGGCCATCTCCACCATGGTCCGATTCGCATGCTCCACCACACCATTCTCTAATGGTGTTTTCGGATGGGAATACTCCACCCGAATGCTGTGATCCATGCAAAACTAAAAGAAAAGGTGAGAAGTGAACTCGCCACCATGATTAGCTCAAACGCCACGAACTTTGGAAGAAGTCTGGGTCTCCACAAACACCTTCCACTTGCGAAAAGAGAGTACGTCTCACTCTTTTACTCCAAGAAATAAGGCCACACATAACGACTAAAGTCGTCCACGACCAGCATCAGATACTTGGCCTTCATGCCCATCGGTCCGCAAAGGTCGGTATGAACCAACTCAAGCGGGGAAGAAGCCCTCTTGGAAGCAACCTGTGGGGTGAGGCTGCCTATATTGCTTGCCCCTCAAGTAGCTAGGGCATAAAGTGTGAAGAGGAGAGAAATCTGGAAGTCCCTCCACCATCTTCCTCTTGGAAGCCCCCCGAATGGCATCAAGGTTCATATGCTCGTAACGAGCATGCGAAAGTAGCCCAAGCTCGTGGGAAGGCTATGAGCGTGTAGAGCCCACCCTCTTGTGTACCTGTCCAAAGAGCATCACTTGTAGAAGCATCCTCCACTATGACTGCATCCTGGGTAAAAATGACTCGGGTACCTAGCTGAGTAAGATCATGCACAGACAATAGGGTAAAGCCCAAATTAGGTACATAAAGAACTTTGGCGGAAGAAGACCGCCTGTCAAAAAACAGAGGTAAAGTCCCCATGCCGCGAACAGGAACTGTAGAGTTGTCACCAATGGTGACAGTGCCCCCTCTCGAACGAAGATCCTAAAGCCAATCCTACCAAAAGGTCATGTGAGAAGATGCTCCACTGTCCACTAGCGAAGGCTTCTCCTGAGTGGTAGAAGCTAGGGATATATCCTCCTCAACAAAGGCATGCACAAAAGCAAACTCTGTCATAGTTGGGGCCGCCTCCGAGTCCTTCTCCTTGGGCTTCAAATGGGGGTACTTCTACCAACACTTCTCCTCGGGATGAGTGCCCTTCCCACAGTGTGGGCACTTGGGCTTCTTCTCCTTTGCATCCTTCTTGTCCTCCTCCTTCGTGTCCTTGGACTTCCTTATGCTACTTCTTCTTCTTGCCGCCACCAGTACATGTAGTAAAAGCCTTGGTGGAGCCACTGGCACCCACCTCTTTGAGACGCTTGTCATGCTCCAAGACAAGCGGGGAAAGTTCCTCCCATAGGAGTTTCTCGCGGGTCCTCGAGGTGATGAGGCTGGTATAGAAGACATCATACCGGGGTTAGGGTAGCTGAGTCAAGAGAATCATTGCCATATCCTCGAATGAAATCACCCGACCAAGAGAGGCTAGCTCGCCTCGCATATCCTCCATCTTTGTGATGTGCTCCTTCATGGAAGAAGAATCATCAAGACTGAGCATCCGCAATTTCTTCTCCAACGAAATCTTGTTGGCGAATGTCTTATGCTGATACAAAGACGCAAGCTTCTTCCATACTTCCGCCGCGGTCTTTAACCTATGAACATGAACAAGAACAGAGTCTGAAGACTCATAAAGAGAAAGGAACGGGCTCGAGAGTTGAGCCTATCCCATAAGGCTACACGGTCCATAGAAGCCCCATTTGACGGATCCACCGGGGGATGGTCGATGGATGAAGAAACAAGCTCCCATAGGTCGAATGTGTCGAGGATGCACTCCACCTTACACGACTAGAGGGAGTAGTTGGAGCCATCCAACTTGTCTTCCTTCATAAAGGAAGGGAGTATGGGCACATGTATCGAGGGAATCAAGGAAGGCATATGGACATCTGAAGTAGTCTTTGCTGATGGAACCTCCACGGTAGATGAAACCCTCTTATGCATGGACTGAAGAAGGACATATATGAGGAGACTCCTCCCGTTGTCAATCACGAAACTCCTGATAATCTCGTCTCCGCTCAGAGGAATTATGAGAAAGAAGCTCATCCTCTGAGTCATCAAAGCCTGAAAACCAGTAAGACATCTTCCAAATCCGCAAACACCAAACAAAGTTTGCCGAGGGATAACCACTAGAAGGGTCACCAACCACCGATTAGACTGTGAACGGCAAGAAACTGAGGTTTCCAAGAACCAGAAGTTGTAAATGCAACTAAGATGATGCAAACGATGATGCAAAAGCCGTCAGACACCAAAACCAGCTTGGGGTGGAGTCGCCTGCAAGAAGAGGGTCACCAGAGGAGGAGAAAACCGCCTGAAGAGCAAAACGTCACCAGGAGGAGTGTCGCCCAGTTGATAGAAGGCCACCTTGCAGCAAAACGCAACCAAGAGGAGGTAGATGGTGACGTGCAGCCACTAGAGAAGGGCGCCTGCAGCAAACGCAAGGGTTGGGACCTATAGGAAGAGCCGCCTGGCTGATGGTGAAGGTATGATGGCAGCAGAAGAAGGGGATGGTGTCTCTCTATGGAAGCTCTCCTCCGTGCTCTCAATTAGGCGATGATACCATGTGAGAGTGCACAATGGTATAAGAAATACAAACACAGAGGGAGAGAGAGAAAGCAGAAAATGAAGGAAGAAAATCTGCATTGATTGAAATGAATGCTAAATACAAAGGTGTGGATTGATCAGTCCCTGCACGCAGCCCAGAGCGTCAGTGAGGGCACCAGACCAGGCTGGAAGCAATGGCAGCACCAATGCCAGAGTGGGAGAGAAGGGAGAGTGTGCTGAAATCTACAAGACACTGTAAGGGACTGATGGGGGGGCTGCTATATATAGCCCCCCAATCTCCAAACTGGCACTTGGCCCAAAACTGACCGACTTGGCCTATAACTGGCCGACTGCCCCATAATGTCCAACCTGCCCATAAAATGGGCTGATTACCTACACCAAGGAGCTGATCGACTAGCCAAGACAAGCTAACACAACTAACCTACCAGCTAAGTAACTACTATTAATCTCTCACCATCCCCCTCTAATAACTAACTTACCTAACCACCAACTAACTAACCTACTAATAACTAACAACTGACCTACCAACCAAACTAATAACATAAAATAAACAATTAACTAACCAACCAATTGACAAAAAATTAAACTAATGCTAAACAACAAAAGTAAACACACAATTTAATTTAAATAATCCAAACTAACTAACTAACTAACTAAATAATTAAAATCACATGTCTAATATAAACAATTAACTAACCAACCAATTGATTAAAAATTAAACGCTAAACCACTAAGAAAACAATTTAAGGTAACCCCAAACTAACAATTTAAACTAAACTAACATAACCACTAACTAATTAAGCTACTAACAACTAATCTACCAATCAAACTAATAATATAAAATAAACAATTAACCAACCAACCAATCGATAAAAAATTAAACTAACGCTAAGCAACAAAAGTAAACACACAATTTAAATAATCCAAACTAACTAACTAACTAATTAAGTAATCTACTTACAACTAACTAATTAAACAATTAAAATCACACATCTAAGATAAACAACTAACTAACCAACAAGCTAACCTAACCACTAACTAAGTAAGCAACTAACTCACTAACCTACTTACAATTAACTTACAATAACCTGTTGATTAATTTACAACTAAATAACTAATAACTAATCTACCTAACCACTAATTAACTAAGCTACTAATAACTAACCTACTCTCTCTCTCTCTCTCTCTCTCTCTCTCTCTCTCTCTCTCTCTCTCTCTCTCTCTCTCTCTCTCTCTCTCTCTCTCTCTCTCTCTCTCTCTCTCTCTCTCTCAACTAAACTAACCTACCTAGCTACTAACAATTATAATCCTACACACACACACACACACACACACACTCTCTCTCTCTCTCTCTCTCTCTCTCTCTCTCTCTCTCTCTCTCTCTCTCTCTCTCTCTCTCTCTCTCTCTCTCTCTCTCTCTCTCTCTCTCTCAAAAAACAACTAACTATACTAGCAACCAACCTATCTCATTGCTTTTTTTTGAGGATATTAGATCATTGGAAAATTTGCCCCTTTATTAAAGATATGTTATTTTTTCCCCAAGTTACACTACAAGATATAGGCCTTATACCGACGTTAAAAGCGACGAAAATGTAAATAAAGAAATTTGCCCCTGTCGTCGCAAAAAGTGTCATTATTGGCAACGCCATAGAACAGTCGGTATTAGCGTTATCAGCGTCGCTATTTGCGACGCTAATAACGATGCTTTGCAATGCTAATAAAGACGCTAATAATGATGCGTGCAATAAATTTTCAACGCTAATAGCAACGGTAACAAGGGAAAAAAAAATTGTGGCAGGGTAGCACATATAGCACTATGTGCTTTATTTGGGCCATACAAAATAGTTTCTGCACTGTGTACAATGCTCGTGTAAATAAAGACAAAGTGTACTTAAATCATAACACTGATACATGAAATAAATGCATGATCACATAATGAAAGTGACTGATACAATCATGGCAAGATATCACTACTACATAGAAAATGTCTACACAGATCACGTGACCAAAAAAGAAGGGTGTGTGAGCTCCAGGAATCCAAGGGTGCACTATAGATCATCGCCATCCGAAGGCTCATCCCGCTACAAAGGAGCATTGAACGGACTCTGCAAAAAAAAGAAACAACTACACATCAGTCCACCATACAATAATGCATTCTAATTAAACATGGTAACTACGAACAAGAAAGATGAGTGACTTATAGGACTGCCGCATCCATACAATCGGTCGATCAATGTAGTGAGATCGTGCCTCTCTGCATATCGAGTCTGAAGACCGGTCGAATCACGATTTGTAATGGAGTGCTGCAAAGAAAACAAAATACTAACTGTTAGAAACACGATTGTCAATACAAAGGATATTGCCAAAAAATAAAAGCAAGCGAAACAATAGAAAAACTTACAAAGTCCTCCAGATATGTCCTGTGGCGCCACTCCCAAGATGATGGACCACTCCGGCCTCTAGTCATACCCTCGCTGCATCGTGCTGCTGTCTCCAACGTCCTAGAGAATCTGTAGCCTCCTCCCTTAGTCGGCGCCAGTCGTCCGCGTCTAGCCACTCGGGCTTTACAGCCCCACTCTTGAGTGCCTTGCGTGCGTCTGATCATTTGTGTGACATATATACACGCATGCACTCCATCATCCAGCTCATAAAAAACCTATCTTCTGCAGCTAGTACCAGAAACTCCTCATGCAAGGATACTACTATGTAGTCCTTACTCCCCTCCGGTATGTTTTTTCAATGATCCAAGGCATTGTGCCGAAAAACTTGTTGACACAACTCTCTCATGCGAGCCATCACCCTCCTCTCCTCATCATTCATGATGACGGCTCCTGACCTATCATTACAAGGTAGGCATACCCCTCTGGGGTATGCCTAAGATGGGTCCTCTCCCACCTGCGACCACGCTCTTGGGCATATCTAGGAGACCCCTGTACATCTGGTGTACCAACCGGGGTAGTATCTATCGGAGTAACACCCATAGGGGTGCCACCTGCGGACGGCTAAGCAAAAGCTGGAGTGACTGGAGTAGACATCCCCATAGGTGTGACAAATCCCAGAGGTGACGCAACTCTAGCAGTACGACGAGACAGAGACACTGTGTCCGTGCCTCCACAGCAACCACCTGAGCCACACTCTCTAGAACCACCACAAGAGCGAGGAGTAGCACCTGTATCCCGAGCCAACCGTGGGCTCATTGCATCCGGATCTCTGCAGCATCCCCCTGACCCTGAAGCACTCCCTCCGTCTAGCCCAAGTCTGGAGCGTCGATCTTGTCTACTCGAAACTGAAGCATCTGATCGCGCCAAAGTAGATCTAATAGGGTGGCCTGACGATGTCCGAGACAGCTCCTAGTCCGCCATGTCCCTAAATCTCGTCATATGATCTGGAGACATGTGCGTGAACATATCCTACAACTCCTCATCGCTCATCCCTCGACTCATCCTGATGATCTAAGTATCCACAAAGGTCATCTACACAGATAAAAAATGATGCTAGCATAATCAATTTAAATCATACAAAACACGATAATATAAATCTTTAAAAAATGATCTTACTTAAAATGCATATCTTATGTATCCTTATAAGTGATTAGTCAACAAAATGAGTAAGTGGATGCTCCAAGTATGAAGTATCCTATGGTCCCATGTTAATCTCCTGACACAACTTGGCATAAACTGGAAGGTCGATAGACATGTCACCACAAAAGGATGAGTCCACCTCATTTTCAAAGAATTCTTGGACTCTTGTATTTCCATCATTGTTACCTGATGTTGGCTCCTCTACATGCTCCAAGCTTTCGGTGGCCTCCACCCCTTGCAATATCGATCCCCCTATTTGCATATTATCCTCATCTATGCTCAAAACATCGCTTTGATTATATACTCTCGCAGTTCGAGGAGTTGAAGGTATAACATACCACCATCAAGGTTGTCGGGGATTTGGATAGAAGATTACATGTTCACAAACACATACAAGAGAGATTTAACTATTGTAACATGTACCATGTCACAATACAATTAACAAACAAATGAGTTCATGCACCTGTTCACAATGGGCTGGCACAACAGAAAGGTGTCGCGCAAATCTGTCCATTTTTTTTCGGAATCTATTTCAAGAAATCCAGATGGACCTCTCGTCGAATTGTTGCTCCAACTATTTCAAGTACCACTTTGAACCCTGCACATCAAATAGTATCATGGAGAAGCTACGGTAATCCACCATAACAATACTTTGCAAGTTTCCAAAATACTCCATCTCATCTATAACCGTGTTTGGATCCGTTGCTCGTCGTCGGCTCTCTTGCTCAAACCTTGCCATGATACCACAGTCTATTGTGGAGCGTATTTTGTCAATACGCTCCACACTGAAATGCCGTCTGCGTGACCATGTTGTACTATATATTTTGTACTATACATTAAAACACTCAATTAATTGTCGCATATAAAATATAGATATGATAAACCTTAAATACGTCATCACCTTTGGACTATATCCCCTCGAGAATTCCCACTCCTCGATTGAGACCTCCGCCCATTCGCAAGATGCTGTGGTCAAAGCTCCATGCAACCATCGCACTGACATAAACTGCGGCATCTCCTCCATGCCCTCGAGATATCGAATCGGTCGATGGCGCGTACTACGTTGTAATTCAAATCGGCTTCCTCTCGATCTTGCCTTGCTTGCTGGTACCTGGCGAGCCACGTCTCCATAGAGGCATGGTGCAACATACAAAAGCGATTCACTTTCTCCTCCATTGCAGCATCCATTCTTTTTTCTACCCCCCATTTCCAACCACCACATCTTCGGTCAGTCTATCATCGTCCTTTAGCACGACCATAGCATCCTGTTGTCTGGATCCACCATTGGTAGCCATTGTGAAATATGCACTAGCTCCTCAGACACCAACTAACCTTCAGCCATGCTACTTTTTGACCGAGCTCGTTGTCGCACAAAGCCTTTTAGGGTTTTCATGAAGCGCTCCAAGAAGAACATCCATCGCGTATGGATAGGTCTAGCAATCTCCACTTCATCTGCAAGATGCACAAGAAGATGGATTTGTATCGTGAGCATGCTGATAGGCATGTATTTTTCAAAGAGATAGACTGTCTCCACTGCTCTCCACCTCGCGGATTTAATAGAGGATGCCTTAATCTCCTTCTATGAGATCCATTGCACTAAAGTCGACAACTTGTAAATGGCCCTACGTATTTTTGGAATAAGGTATCCTACAATCGCGATCGGTAGTACAAACTACTACAAATGAGAAAGCATTATGAACAATGACTACACTCCAAATAGCAAAATGCTTAGGCCACTTACAATTCATTTGTAGTACAAACTTGACATATCTTATGCGAATCATGGGATTTTAGCCCTGATAATTGATCGTCTTTAGAAAACACAAACATGAGAGAACACATCATACCTGTTGGAGTGCAGATAGACTTGACTATTTGCTTCACAATGCGCTCTTCTTTAGTGGACAAAACCCAAGGAGCGCGAGGTAGCTGCACACGACCATCAGCACTCGACTGTGGCCAAAGTGCCTCCATCTTGCCTACCTCCTTCAAATCCATTCGTGTCCCTATAGTGTTTCTCTTTCCTGTGATATGGTCCCATAGCAAGCTGCCCACATTCTTGAAAATATGCATGGGATCCAACAAGTGGTTGATCTGTAAGTGGGTCCAATATGGCAACTCCTAAAAAACTAAGAACCATTGCATTCTGTTTGGATGTGACTCCACGTGGACCATTTTCAGCTCGTACCAGCTTTGGGCATTCATACGTGTTGGAGGTCGTCCAAGAAAACCTTCCCTGAGTTCATGACCCTCTGGCAAGAAAGTATCGTGTCCTTGATATACCATCTTCTTCATGGTCCTGACCTTCGGGAGTCTAACTATGGCCCACACAATGGACATGCATGATAACCTGAGGTAACCAAACCTGTCCCAACACCTCTATCCAATGAATACAAACTTGAACGAGCTATAATAAATATTACCAACGAGAACCGAAGTCTATTTACTTGAGCACTCTTTGAATCCCAGAAAGTCATGCATTGTCCATATGAGAATGGCTCGAATATTGGGGGACCGTCGGCCATCGCGCTTGCTCATATCTTACACAATGATCCCCTCCTCCCACAAAATCTTAAGCTCATCGACTAATGGACGAAGATACACGTCCATATTTTTTACTTTGTAGCGGACGGGGACGAGTAAGCTAAGGATGAGATGTCCTTTATTCGTAGAAAGCCATGGAGGGCTATTGTAGTTGACAAGGACTATAGGCCACACACTGTAAGAAGTTGAGCGCAGACTGAATGGGTTCACGCCATCCATTGCAAGACTGAGCCGAAGATTCCTTGGCTCTCAGGCAAAGCCTAGGAAGGTAGAGTCAATGTGGCTCCATGCACGTGTATCCGCTGATATTCGTTGAACTCCATCTGTGGACCTATTCTATGCATGTCACATTGTCAAGCTCGCCATGCCGGACGTACGAAAATGTGGTTTATGTGGGGGATAAGCGAAAAGTGTCTAAGAACTTTTTGAGGGATGGTTTGCCCTTCCAAGTCCTGTTGATACCTGTAAGAACCACATTTTGGACATGTCTCCATAGTCTCGTATTCTCCTCGAAACAGTATGCAATCGTTGATATATGCATGGATCATGTTGTAGTCCATGCCAAGCTTTCGTAAAACATATCGTGCATCATCACGAGACTCAGGCATGGTATTTACAAGTGGTAATATATGATACTTCAGTAACCTGAAAAGAAATCATAAAACACCTTAAAAAAGCACAAATGTTTTTAATGATAGTGCCCAAAAGAAATCAACGAAGCGTACGTACAAGGTACCTGATCAACTCGGTCACACTCGCATTGCTCCACCCGTATTTTGCTTGCACACTTAGGAGTACAAGCAGTGTCTTCAGGTGAGATACTTGGCACCCATCATATAATGGTATGGATGCTTCCTCTCTAAGCGGATCAAAAGTCTCGACATCCATAGGAATCAATGCATCGATCATTGTCTCTATCTCAGGCTCCAAGATTGTAGGTAAGTCTCAAAGGTTGTCTATCTCCTCTGGTATTGATGCTATAGATTGGGTAGTACCTTCCAAGTGGTGGATTGGCTCATGCACTCCATCCATCGCACGCCCGCGAACTCTTCTAATTGGCCGCAAAGGGTGCACTCCTCCTTGGGATGAGACGTCACCTCCCTGGATAGAAAATTTGCCAGTCACACCCAATCTTTTTGTATATGGTATTCAATTAGCTTGCGAGTACAATGCATGATTGATATTAAGTTTTCTTACCGTTTACTGAAAATCCAAGATCGGCTAATCAATGATCTTAGATTGAAACTCGCCGAAGCATCGTACGTGTTCTATAGACAATCGATGTTTTCGTCTAATTGCCAGCTTACATTGAGAGCAAGGACATGGGACACGCTGATTAAGATACGCCTTGCGATCTTGAAAATCAAGACCTTCATCGTTTTCCATTTTGTCTACGTTATGACAAACAATTTGTTTTTGTTATCATTCTTTTTTTCTTTCTTAAATTGTTTGAGAAGGAATTTATTCTCTTGTAACTCAGCAAAAATTAACGTATGTAAAGTCTCCATCCACCCACCCACAAATTAACGTATGTTAGAGTGTTTTCCATCTCATGGTGTTGCACCGGACCTCGCCACCACTCTCTCTTTGCCATTCATTATCTCCTCTCTTTCTATCTCTCTCTCTCTCTCTCTCTTTCTCTTTCTTTATTATGCTGTATGTTTATTCCCTCTCTCTCATTCCTTCTTCCTTTTTCTCTTCCTCCTTCTCTCTCATTTTCTTTAACAAAACATATCTCTCTCTCTACTACTACAACAACAACAACTACTACTACCACAACAACAAGAACAACAACAAACAAGAAAACCACTACTACTACTACTACAACCATGACTATGACAACTACGACTACGACTATAACCACGACCACGACTACGACTACGATCACGACTACCACAACCACGACCATGACCACGACTACCACTACTACTACCACTACCACTATAATAAACAAGAAAAGAAGAAAAAACTACTACTACCACTACTACTATAACAACAACAAATAAGAAAACTAGACAATAATAAATAAGAAAAGAAGAAAAAACTACTACTACCACCACTACTACTACAACAACAACAAATAAGAAAACTAGACAATAATAAACAAGAAAACAAAAAAAAACTATTACTACAACAACAACAACAACAACAAACAAGAAAACCACCACTACTACTACAATCACGACTACGACTACGACCATGACTACGACTACAACTATGACCACGACCACAACCACGACCACGACTACCACTATAATAAACAAGAAAAGAAGAAAAAACAACAACAACAACAACTACTACTACTACAATAACAATAAACAAGAAAAGAAGAAAAAACTACTACTACTACAAACAAGAAAACAACAACCTCTCCCTCCTCTCTCTCCCTCCCTCTCCCTCTCTTTCTCTCTTTCCCTATTATGTTTAATGTTTTCTCCCTCTCTCTCTTGTTCTTTCTTTCCTTTTCTCTCTTCCTCTCCCTCTCTCGTTTCCTCTCCTTCCCTCACCCTCTTTTCCTATTATGTTTAATGTTTTTTCTCTCTCCTCTCCCTCTCTCATTTTCTCTTCTCTCTTCCTCTCCCTCTCTCATTTCCTCTTCTCTCTTCCTCTCCCTCTCTTTCTCTCTTTCATTATTATGTTCTCCCCCTTTCCTTCTCTTTCTCTCTTTCCCTATTATGTTCAATGTTTTTTCTCTCTCCTCTCTCTCTTTCATTTCCTTTTCCTCTTCCTCTCCCTCTCTCATTTCCTCTCCCTCCCTCTCCCTCTCCCTCTCTTTCTCTCTTTCCCTATTATGTTTAATGTTTTCTCCCTCTCTCTCTCTCTCTTCCTCTCCCTCTCTCATTTCCTCTCCCTCCCTCTCTTTCTCTCTCCCTCCCTCTACCTCTCCCTCTCTTTCTCTCTTTCCCTATTATATTTAATGTTTTTTCCATCTCTCTCTCTTTCCTTCTTTCCTTTTCTCTCTTCCTCTCCCTCTCTCATTTCCTCTCCCTCCCTCACCCTCACCCTCACCCTCTCTTTCTCTCTTTCCCTATTATGTTTAATATTTTCCTCTCTCCTTTCCCTATCTCATTTCCTTTTTTCTCTTCCTCTCCCTCCCTCTCTCTCTCTCTCTTTCCCTATTATGTTTAATGTTTCCCTCTCTTCCTCTCCCTCCCTCTCCTTCTTCCTCTCCCTCTCTTTCTCTCTCATTTCCTCTCCCTCTCTCAATTAACAATGACAACATCACCCTTGGTGGTAAAATTAAGAGACGAATTAGTGGTGTTCCAATCAGTCCTAGCTATTCTCCCCCTTTGGTGCATTTTTTTTCTTGCATACTTCGAGTACAATTTTGCAAAGAACTAGCACATAGAGAGAGATATGTCTATTTCAAGAGGAAGGTACATAAGTCAATGTCCTCCTTTTTCTTCACAAATGCAAGTGCCTCTTGAACCATACAAGAGATGCTTTGTAAAATAGAAATTCAGTTCATTAAAGATCATTCTTGGGCCTTTCAGTTCAGCCCACGTCTTGATAATAAAGATCAAGACGTGGAACAAGAGGCTCACTTCAAAGGAGAGAGTTGCTACTCCATAGATATAGACACAAACAATATTCAAAGCTTCCTTCTTTCTTCTTCCATGAGCATGAATGAATCCCTAAATGGGCTGCTGCCCTCCTTTTTATACATATTTACCTTGTTTTACTCAGCCAAGAGTGGCCTTCCATTTTTGTCAATGCATGGGAAGGGAGATACTTACAGTTCGAGTAGAGTCTTCTAAAGTTGCTTGTGGTTGCATGACTTGAGCTTCCCCTTTCTATGGTGGCTTGGACACCTCTCATCCCTTCTCCAACCATGGTGCCCTGTTCAGCCCGCAAAATGCGGCGAAAAAAACGGACTGCTCCTCCTCTTCCACAAGCTTAATGCACAAAAGGTTCCAAGTGTCATACGTCATGGTAAGTCATTTACACAATGCCTTGTGTGTACTAGGTTGATCAAATCCACTTTGGAGACTTAGAAGAAGCTTAAGAGAGTGGTTTTTCCATTTGGAATTAGTGACAAAGAAGCTTATTGGGCAAAGTCAAAGGGCTAGAGATCCAACAATCCAATCTTCCATCATGTATTAGGCTCGGTGATGTACATGAATTATTTCAACTTGTGGTCAAAGAAGCAAGTTTGAATGGGTTGTAACTTCAAGGTTGTCTTGACACTGTCTTTATTCAAGGAGATTATACCGAGGCAAAGGAATTGATATTCAACTCCCCCTCGTCTCTCACTCTCTTTGAATGAAGTGTAGTGCTAGTCCACTTTCAACCTTGATTGGTTGCAAAGTGACCTTTCTTAGCAGAGTGCTAGATTGTTAGTAGAGAGTGATAGGTGATAGGTCCTTTAGGATGATCCTAGTGGGTCAAGGCTCTGACATTCTACTATGAGATAGATTCACAAGTCACCGATGTTTTTTTCTTTGGAGCCTCTACTAAAAAATATGCTCAAAGATTTGGCAATCAAATTTCATTTATTATCTAAACTTATCATATGAGGTAAGATATATATATATATATATATATATATATATATACAAGGTACATACACATACATACATATTCACTTGCTTATTTGCTATTAAATAACACATGAAATGCATGTTCATGAGAAAAATATCTATGAAAGTCAATAAATTTTTGATTTACTATCCCTCTTTACATTGTGATGTAGGTGAATTTTGGCAATAAAATACCTTTAAAAACTTTACTTATAGTCATATTTGGTGATATAGCTAGTGATTTTTTGTATGAATTATAGCCAAATTTCTATGTTTGGGACCTCTTTTATAGCCTAGCTTGTGAAATTCTACCCCAAAAATTTTCACTCTACAAGTCACTTGACCAACTCAATCAGTGAATCCCATGGGGTCTAGATCATGCTGCTTAGGAAAGGTATCCAAGTGACTTCTAAACAATCTCTCCCTTGGGATGGGTACATCACACCACCACACCACATTATTACACTTGAGAAGTGGCCACTTCCAAACATGTCAACATCCAAAGATATCTACATGCTTAGCATGGTAATTTTGGTGCCACTTTCAACAATCCAAAAAAAAGGAATGGTAGGCTTATCTATTAGTTATTCTAAGCACTTATTCTAGTTGTTGTATCATTATATGTAACAAGGAAATTGCACACGTGGAGCACAACATTAGTTATCAATTAAGTTGCATGAAGGGCTACATACAAAGGAACCTACTCCATGGTCTTCTCCAAAATTTGATGCAGTTCATTGCTCATGGTGCACTATTCCTAAGCAATTAGGTGGGGATTCCTTATTGAAGGTTTAATTTCATATTATGGCTTTATGAAGAACATTTAAAAAAAAATTATGCATTGCTCATCATTCAAGCACATGCATCTAGAGATTTGAATAGATTGGATCCTCCATTGAATATAGAGTCTTGTCACACAAAAAATGCGATCCTCCATTGAATATCTTCTTGCCTTGGTAGGTGTATGTCCTACCTTTTAGATGGGTTAGTTAATGATTTAAGGTGCCTGGAAGTTATCAAACACTTTGGAATTGGTTGACTCAAAGGCAATGCACTTGAAATTGAAGGTTCTCTTGATCCACATCCTTAGAGGGATTGGAAGTTCAAGATTCTAAATATTTTTTTGGTTGAACCACAAAATGTTGTTTGTCACATGGAAGTGTAGGATAAAGATGGGTTAGACAAATATCTACTAATTTTTGGACAGAAAAAAGTAAATAAGTTGGTGGAAGACTAGGAGGTTACCCCTTGAAGTCATGGGCACTATATTTTGTACTTTGGAAAAAAATTTGTTTGCATTTTATGAGACCTAAAAAGTGTGTTCCTATATTTCCATGTTGTGGCTCTTACTTAGCAATGTGGAAAACCCAAGGAGGGGGAGCACTAGAGCCTCATTCATTTCTTTTTGTAGTGGAACAAATAGCTTACATGGTTGACGAGGAATGTCCCCATCTTTAAAATTTTGCATTAGGCATTTTCCCACAAAACATGAGGCTTCAAAGATAGATTCCTTGCAAATCATCATCTTTTGAGGTAACTAAAGTCTTTGGAAAAGAAAAGCTGGGGCTTTGGATTCAAGTAGGTAGAGTACTTGAATGGCATGGTAGCCTTACTTTGAGGTTCTTTATTGTTGTTCACATGGGCATTTAATGTTTGCTTGAAGTCCTCACGTGAATGTGATTCTTTCTAATGCAACAAACATGTGTGTGTGTGTGTGTGTGTGGAGGAGGAGGAGGAGGAGGAGGAGGAGGAGGAGGGAGGGAGGGAGGGAGGGAGGGAGGGAGGGTGTATTATGTTGCTAAAGATGCCAAAATGGTCTATGAAATCCAAATAATGAACACATCTATTGGTGCTCTTCAACAAGAACAACAAATTAGAATGGAACTAAAGACCAAGGATCAAGAAACTAACTAAACTCATAGTCATATAAAATGTAAATGCAATATCCTACACCCAAGACTACAAAAACTAAAAAAGAATACATACAATGCACATTAGTGAGAAAGTAAGATGATGCTGATTAGTGGGGTTGCTACCCTCTCCTCCAATTAACATCTTCCTCATGGCATTGTCTAATTTGGAAGGTCACTAGAATGAGGCATGCATATTTTGTGGTGGGAAATAATGGCTTTAATTTGCTATAGGTATGGTGGTCGAAGATGAGGTCCTTGTGGGTGGCAGCATGTGATTTGCATGAGGTAATGGCACAATCCACTATGACTCCATAGTGTAGTGTATGCTATCTCACTTGCATAGTCTATGTGCTAGTGGTAGGTGTCCTAACTAGAGTGCTAGAATTGAAGAAATCCATGAGATATTGTACCTATGTGTGTCACATTACTCTCCTATCCCTTAACAAATCTCTTTGTGCTTCTTGATCTCCAATACGTAAACTAAAGCAACTCTCATCCTCACACTCCATTGTACTGTGGAGAGCCTCGAATCCCTCTTGAAAGAAGAAATGGTATATTCATCAAATCTCATAATATGCTATGTGTTAACACACATAGTGTTCCTTTGATTCTACCTCTTGTTGGCATAATTGCAAATATGATCCTCTATAGATGTATGTGTCATGACTTGTCTCTATCCATAATTGATGCAAATATACCTAAATTTGTCCAATCACATTAGCTATTCCATGTGAGAGGGCGACATCCATGTATATCCGTTTAATGACAAATTCATCAGGAGAGAGAGAGAGAGAGAGAGAGAGAGAGAGAGAGAGAGAGAGAGAGAGAGAGAGAGAGAGAGAGAGAGAGAGAGAGAGAGAGAGAGAGAGAGAGAGAGAGAGAGAGAGAGAGAGAGAGAGAGAGAGAGAGAGAGGTTTTTTGGGTTTCTTGGCACAATTGTGTTAACTGGAATGCATTAATTTTTAATTCTACCTTTGGGTTTCAAAGCTCAAGGGTCT
The DNA here is from genome assembly GCF_053477565.2 of Lygodium microphyllum. Taxonomy (NCBI): domain Eukaryota; kingdom Viridiplantae; phylum Streptophyta; class Polypodiopsida; order Schizaeales; family Lygodiaceae; genus Lygodium; species Lygodium microphyllum. Next base: position 155,812,827 of record NC_141145.1, read on the forward strand.
TGTGTCCATTGACAGTTGGATCCTATTTAACATGTTGACCTTCTTCCTAGAGATAATTTCATTTCTTGGCATATGACAGTTTCTTCTACTTTGCTATGATAGGCATAATATTGAGTTTTACACATGCCACATGGCATAATAGGCATCGTTGGGCCAACAAATTTGATTCACCCAAATTTAGAGTTAGGGAGTGTAGCTTTCTTGCTTTTTATTAGTATTCTCGATTTTCTAATGTGGTTTTGAACTCCCATTTTATTTGTCTTCCTCTCATTTGTTTCTTTATGCTATTTTGCTCATCAAAATGCAAATAAAGTAATGTATAAATATGCTAAAATATATTCGATATTCTTTCTAAATAATGCTAAAATCTAGCAATGAGTTATAATTGCATAATCTCCTAATGTTGTCAAGTGTAGCCTTAAGCAAAAGCCCAGTTAAAAGGGGGCATTGCAAACCAGTGGCATCTTTCATCCTTCTTGGTTTTGGTGTCCTCTTGTCCTTGGTTCAATATGATCAATGTCATTTACTAGTTGTATAAGATGTTGCAACTAATGATGTGCTTGTGATTTGCAAATAAGGGGATCAAGAAGAAGACATGCTAGAATTGGCAATGATAAAGCAAGGGCCACAATCTTGTGTGTGAAACATGTATGTTTGAGAATACTTTGTTGTATGAAACATGTATGTTTGAGAATACTTTGTTGTGCCAACTTCACATGATTCACTCTTGTAACACCACCCTTTCATTTTTTTGAAGCAAAGCAAAGCGAGCTTAATGTAATGCTACATGATGTTGTGTGCATACCAAGTATCCATCTACTTAACTACACGATGTTATATAGATAAGAGGGGTTTCACATAGGCCCCCATTAGCTAGTCAAGTGTAGTTTTAGAAACTTTGTCACGATGTGCTAATTGTATCCTAAAGGGCAATAGTTAGAGAAAGGGGCCACTATTGTGAGTGCAAAGATAAAAATGTGTGGTGTTAAATGCAGCGAGATAACAATACAGTTCTTGTGCGAAAGGCCTCTCATGAATACTAGCGTTTCTTGTGCACGAAACATTAGGCCGCTTCGCGGCAACTTCACGTGACCTCACACATAACAAATATCTATACTATTAGTTAAGGAGAGGTTGGGAGCGGGTGCCACGTGGCAGCCCCCCACCTCCCCCACAAAAAAGAAAGAGAACGTAGGGGCAGGTGCCACACGTCCAGCACCGCCCCCAGTAAAAATCGCGCCCGCCCCGATGTGAAGTGCCGGGGCGAGTCTAGGCGCGGAGCGCCTAGTGACAATATAAGTAACGCCTTCACGCTATGGTTATATGTTGAAGTGTACTTCATAATTCATTGTGCTTGTTGCGCGAAAGCTGACGTTCACCGTCGCTTTGCCAGCTGGAGATGCCAAGAAGAAGTTGTTAAGGCTGGGTTGCTAGGGTAAGGCATACGCTTCCTTCCTTGCTTGCTAGCCCTTTTAATTTCCTGCCTGGACGCTGCAGCTTCATCAGTCCTGCACAATTACGATCCGTCATCGATCCTGCACCATTGCCGTCTTCTCACCTTCGGTTCCAAGGATCAGTTGTGCTCCCTGCTGACGGAAATGGCAGATGCATCAGACACAATTAAAAGAAACAGAGACCCTGATCAAGATGACATTACTCCTTTCGCCTTGGCTGCGGAAGACCCTGGACCGACGAAAAAGGTTTGCCTTGGTCTCACCGGAAGCAATAAAAGCAGTGAAGCAAGTCTGCAGCGCTGCAACGATATGTTGAATGCCAAAGATATGGTAATCGTTGAGAGCTCTAAGTCTTTGAATGAGGCAGACATAGACAACATATCTAAAGATATGTTAATCGTTGAGGGCACTAGGTCTTTGAATGAGGCAGACGTGTCCAAAGATGAGAGCATGAGGTCCCTGAACGAGGCAGACATGGACAATGTTCCCAAAGACACGGTAATCGGTGAGAGCTCTAGGCCCTTGAACGAGGCAGACGTGGCCAACGTATCTAAAGTTATGGTAATCGTCGAGAGCACTAGGCCCTTGAATGAGGCACACATGGCCAACGTATCCAATGATATGGTAATCGTTGAGAGCACTAGGCCTTCGAATGAGGCAGATATGGCTGATTGTGTTCGCAAAGAACAGGCAGCTGTAGCTCTGGATGGCGCAGTCCACTTATTTTGTGATGTGTGCAAGAGGCAGTGTAAAAATGAAGCAGCCTTTAAGCATCATCTTTCAGGAGCGAGGCATGCCAAAAATTTGAAAAGGCTCTCCACAGCATGCCCAGCCATTTGCGACCTATGCAGTGTCAAATGTGATAGCGAGATAGCTTTGCAGCAGCACTTGCTGGGCAGGAAACATGCAAAGAAAGTTTTATTAAAGGCTGCTGCAGAGGAGCTTCACCAACCTAGTGGGGAGATGAATGATGAGAGTTTAGCGAGTGGCAAATTGTCTTCAAAGGTTTCAGCAGAGGAGCTTCATCAGTCTAATGGGGAAACGGAAGATGAAAGAGCAGAGAATGGATATTATTGTGACTTATGCAAAGTGAAGTGTGGAAGCAAGACAGGCTTGGAGCAGCACTTTCTGGGCAAGAAACATTCAAGGACATTGTCTGTGAAAGCTTCGGCAGTTGAGCTTCATCAGTCTAATGGGGATGAAAGAGCAGAGAATGGAGAGAATCAAGATTTGTGTGACTTATGCCAAGTGAAATATGGCAGCAAGAGAAGCTTGGACCAGCATTTGCAGGGCAGGAGACATTTATGGACAGTGTCTTCAAAAGCTGCTGGAGAGGAGCTTCATCAGTCTAATAGAGAACTGGAAGATAACATTTTAGCAAATAGAACTGAAGCCACAGTACACGATCCTTCATTCCTGATCAGTTGTCCTGAGATTACAAAGGATCAGAGCAGTAATGGCATAGAGTTTGGCAAGACAGATTTGGAAGGTTCAAATCAATTGATGCATGCTGTGGAGGTAATGTGTATGGACAATTCTGATTCACTACCTTATGCTGGCAAGCTGAGTAATGAGACAAGAGCTGCACTTCAGAATGGAACAATAGAGATAAGTACAAACAAAGGGGGCCATGAAGGTGTGCCTTTGCATACTGCAAGTTCTCTCTTTGGGAGACTGGAAAATCAGCTGGTATATGATATGTGTGGTGCAGTCTGTGATAAGGTTCCAGAAGACAATGCTTTTGTCATCATGCATGCTGGATGTTTTCTTAACTTGCTCAAGAAGATCTCTTCTTAAGAATCTGTGTAGCTGAATAGTCTGCTAAATGCACATTCTTATAACAATGAATTATGTAGTTCTTGCTAATTGCTGAGACAGATCCTTGATTGATCGCCAAATTCTGATTATCTCAGATTGGTGCAGGAATGCTGGGTCAAACAGTTAGTATAACTTTAAACATTTGATACTCGAGAACCATGCCCATGCTTTGGATCCGCCCTACCCGCTGAAAGATATCTGTACTGGCATGTTTGGAACAAAGTGGATTGCTATGCAAGGCCTCATCAAGGGAATGTTCCTGAGCAGATTCTCATACTGTGATTGTTGTCTTGCTCCTCAAAAGGACATTAGATGTACTGGTATTATGAACTACAAGAATAAGGCATATCTATTTTGCAGAGCCTGCAATGAAAGTTTGCAGATGGAAATTTACAGGAAAGGCTCAAGTTCTGACTAGCTGTTCACTAATGCATTGGGGCTGGTACTGGGTTGGGTGTGCCTTTTTTTTTTTCTGCACTTTTTATATTGTGCACCTTTTCAGTCTTTAATACAGATGCAAACAAAATGAATGTAATGGTAAAGTCCCTTGAAGCATGTCAAAACACATCGCTCCTCTTTGTTTGATTTGATTGCACTTTGGCTGTTTATTTCAACTTCCATACATCTGGCTGCAGTCATGCACTTTTGCAACAATCAAGGCCTTTTGCAAACATCTTCGTATTTATAAATGGTCATAGAAAAGCCTCCACAATGACAAGCAAACATCCTCTTCTACATTGTTTGAATGACCTATGGCTTATTATGTTCACCAGTTTCTAGAGAGAGGGCCATCATTTTGCCCCTTTTCTCACACCTAATGTTCTGCAAGTGGATTGGTAGTGTATCTCCATGGCCCCACAACTACTGATCACAAACTTGGCTACAACTGGTAAATTTGGCGACTTTACTGGAGGTTATGGGGAGGCTAATTGGTCGTGATAACTGTGACCCACCTGGAGGAAGTGCACAAGCCCTACTTGTCCAACCTGTTTTATTGTCCCAGGTTTCGTTGTGTTTCTGATATAGCATTATTCCAAACTCCCCAAAACTCCAGATTTGTGCAATTTCTCCCACTTTCACGTTTTCAGATTCCCATAACTCTACACTTACTGTAAGCTCCCTAAAGTCGCATTTTACTTGATCTGTTCTCCTTTTTCTGTTTTGCCTGCATTTTCCTGTTTCCGGCATTGGATCCTCAGTTGAAGGGTCTCACTTATTCTACTGCTCATACCATATTTTCTCAGCCTGCATCTGTTTGTCCATCTTCTTTTTGGACATTCTGACTGATGGTGTGGATGTGGTCATTTGCATCACTTCTGACTGGTTCTTCAATTGAACAAGAATTTGTACACAATGGACGCACAGCATGGCAACCTGATGGAAGTACAATGGCTTACATGCAGTGATTGGACAGATGGAATACTGAGTTGGTTATTTGAAGGCCAAGTGAGTGGGTGCCTCATTAAACAAGCAAGCTACTGATTCAGGCACCTTCAGAACTTGATATATATTTCAGATGGCACTGAACTTTAAGTGTGGAGCTATGTTAATTTCATCCAGTTATAACAATGTGCAAGACCTTGCACATGTGCATGTGAACTGTGATTGATCCAGATTCCCATACCCAAAGTTTTTTCCAAGCTGCATGCAGCTGCTGTTTCAGCTCAGACAATATGGTGAGATCTTTGTGGCAAATCTTAGATTGAACCAACATATGGATTATGTGCAGTATTAGAGAATGTATAAACATTTTGTACAGCAATACACATGGATTGTTTCACTTGCATCCTTTCCCAGGTTCCTAAGGTCAAGGCAAGGATCTACTTTGCATGTTGTCTTGGATCTCCAGGCAGTCTCTGGTCGTGTTGTGACATTACTTGGCTATTTCATTTTTGATGCGTGGCTGGGGCCGAGAGTCAGGTTGTATTCTAACCAGAGCATATGTCACTGTAATAATCAAGTGTAGTGTGTCCCTCTTCAACAAGAAAGACAACTTCATGTTTTGAAATGCAAGGGGTTTTCCAGCGGAGAGGTAATGTCAACCTCTATCTTCTATGTTGTTTTCCAATTTCAAATCACGTAGCCAGAGTTATAGAGAGCCTGATTGCTTCCATTTTAATTTTTGCCTGGAGCTTTTGGCATCCTGTACCATCACGGTCTTTTTATCTTTGACTTAGGCTCTATGCAATAGTATGAAGATGTAATCTATTAGACTTACAGGGCTTCGAGTACTGAGTTTGAAATGATAAGATTAGGCTTGATACACTATTATTTGGGGATTGGAAAATGACAAGAGCTAAGAAAGATTTTCATCTCAGCAAAAGTATGTAAAGGATATCTTGAAAGGATTTGGCATTTTGAATTGTGAGGAGGATAGCTACACCTACGGAGGTGAGTTACCTATTGATGTCACCTCACTATTAGTAGACATTGGGGGTACTTGTCTTATGCTTTTGGTATGTTCCCCTTGCTGGTTGCTGATCATCTTGTGTTCACATGTTTCTGATTTGTCTATATTCTTCTGCTTCTGTTTTTGCACATTCTGACAAGGCATCGGTTGTACAGCTCTTGTTGATCTTGGTGTGCTGTGTTTTCTTCCTGACTGCTGCTTGGGCTGTTGATGCATGACTGCTGCTGCCGACTGCTGAGGTTGCCGATTGCACGTCTGAATCACTGTTGGTATGCTGCTTGTTCTGCATGCTGTTGTTTTGACTGTGTTTGACCTTGCTGGTGTGGGTGGTGATGTTGGCTGGTGTTTGGCCGCTGGTGTGGGTGCCATGTTTAGTTGATCTTACGTTTAGGCTGCACTTGACTTATTGCTTGTGGTTACAACTTTGATTAATGGGGAGTCGTTTTTGCAGCTGTTTCTGCAGGTTGGCACTTTTGTATCTTGATTCACACTGGTTCACTTGGTGTTTGTACAGTAAGAGAGGGCTTTTCAGTGTAGATTTAGTGCTTATACTAATCTCTGTGAATTTTTGAGCTTGTCTTTGACTGTACGCATGTATATTGATTTTGTGGGACTGTTTTGCTATGATCACTGAATCTCAGTGACTGGTTTTTTGCTCATTGACCTCTCAATGGCTCAAGCTCTCTAATTCTCTCCTTCCTTTCTAGCTTCACTTTCCCTTTATGGCACCTCTGTGTACTAGCAAGGATGATAAGCTTTAAGGTCTCGACTATCATATTTGGAGAGTCATCGTAAAAGCTTGGAATGTGCAGAAAAGATTATGACATATCATCTCTGGACAGAAACAAGAGCTGAGTGTCCCTCTGTATGGTCAACCTACAAAGGTGATGGAGGATGTTTATATTAAGGCAGCTTCGGATTGGAACTTAGATGATGTGCTGCTTATTCTGCCTTGCTTCGGTGCATCTCAAATGAGGTCTTACTGGCAGTTACCCCATGTACAACCTCCCGGGCAGTTTGGGTCAAGCTCTACAAAATGTTATGAGGCACAGTCCATTGGGATATCACCTTATATGGCCAGTTTTAGACTCTTCACTATGAGGCAAAAGAATCCATGTGGCTTTTCTACTCTCAAGTGAATACTATCCAATATCATCTTTGAAACATGGCTTCAGCTCGTCCAGAGGCTTACTTTGTGGGGATTGTCTTGTACAACTTCCCAAACTATGATGGTGTGGCTAATGCATTGAGGGCTCAAACTTCGACCCGTGACCGGTCAGTTTTCAGCATGAGACCTTTTTGGTACTCGAGCATGAGTTTGTTGTGGGGTTACAGGGGAGAGTGCTGTCTTAGCTCGCGAGTGGCTAATTGACAAGAGTATTGGTTGAAGGGAAAGAAGAAAAGAAGAGGGAGATGTGCTACTTCTGTGACAAAAAGAGGCAGTTTGGAAAAAAATGCAGGAAAAGCAAAGCAGCTTTGAAGAAGATAGGTGGCAAGAACAAGGGTGGTGAAGACCCTTGTCCAACTATGACTCTTCCGTGGTATCTCCCATTGCTATAACAAAAGTTCCTTTGGTCATGGTGTTTTGGACCCCTCACACACGCAGGGGGAGGGGGAGGGTATCTTCACCTCACTTTTAGATTGTGTGGTGGATCATTGTGTGTGGCTTTCTATAGGCATCACTTGTTTGAAGGTTCTAATATTTTACAGCTAGTCCATGATGGGAGTTTTGGACCTTGAGTTGGTTTAGTTCCTATTTGGTTCTCACATGGGGGGACTTGAACACTTTAGTAGGATGGCTGGATGGGAAGCCACACATTGAGCTTTTCTAGGGGTATATGTGAGGTGCAAAGAGATTTTGTTGTTACTACGTTCTATGATTAGGGTTGGAGTATGATCAACATTGACTCAAGTGTTTCTTTTGAGGCGTATTTAACTTTTATTGGAATGCCTACTGATAGGTAATGCATGGTGTATCTATTGGTGTGGTTGTATGTACTATGGTATTGATGCTTTTCTAGTATCTATTGTGATATGGGATATGGTAGACTTTTAGAGGATCTTCTTTGGTGGTAATTTTTTAGCATCATATTGTGGATGAGGCTTTTTTATTTATATCTAATGTAGTGTAGCCTTTATATTTAGCTACACCTCATGGTTGATGGTTGTCTGACTTGCTGCTATGGTGAGGTATTTATAGCTCCTCTTGCTCTTTTATTTGTCTCATCTTGGAGTTAGCAAGAGAGCTTGTAAGCACTATTGTAGGCCGTGTATCTTGATTCTTACACACTTTTCTTGTGCATTTGGTATGAATACCATTGTAATTTGTCTCATGTTCTTCTACTTCCATTTTGGCATGTTTTGACAAGGAATATGTAAAAGTTCTTTTTGAAGGTATCTATGCATAGCTTTGTAAGTCAACGATCATAGAAGTTGAAAGAGTAGAGAATGGGGAGAATAAAGTGAGATGCAACAATGAGATAGACTTGGAGCATGGGCAGGAAAATTTAAAGATATTTTTCTCCAACTTTGTCAAAGTGGTGCTTTCTCTTGAAAGGAAATGCTGGATCAAATAGAGATAAAGATAGACAAATGTAGAATGCATCTGTAAAAGAGTGGGGATAGATGGGTAGGACATGGGTTAGCGCAGGAATACCTAGTTATACTGACGGGGGTATTTAAGGTGTTGGGAGATCCAATTAGGGATCAGTTATCAATAATCAAGTCTCTCTTTTGCCCTTCCTTCTAGCTCTCATGGCTTCCCTTCTCTTTCTCTCTCTTTTCTTGTCTTTCTCTCTCTTCTGCTAGTTCTTCTTTCTCTTCTCTCATCTCCTTCCTCTTTCTCTCTCCTCTCTGCAGTCTCTCCCTTCTCTTCTCTTTCCTAGGTCTCCTTTATTACAATTGGTATCAAAGGTTAGGTATTTGATCCCTTCTTATTTCTCTTTCCTCATATGCAGCTATATTTTACCAAAAAAAAAAAAACTAGTTACACAGGTACATGAGGGACAGGAGCTGTAAGAAGCAGTGATGGAGTACTACATGGGATTGGCAGCCTTTCTTGGAGATCTCACAAAGCTATGGCCAAGTTGGAAGCACTTAGGTCAAATTTAGTAGCTCATCACAAATTTTGAGGCAAAAATTTGGGGATTCATGATTGAAGTTGGCTCAGAGGAGTTAGAGAAGAGTAAAACTATTGCTACTTTTCAAGAAAGGCCTTCTTTCTCTTCTTCCCTCAAGCTTGCTTTAGACTGCCATGGTCTCTCTTTGATTATACCTCATTCCTTACTCCGCAACATCTTGGGGGAAAGCTTCCTTGTGCCTTGCTCTATCATTCAAGCACCCTCTTGAGGTGGATCAGTTCAACCACAGGGGAGACATCTTCAGAGAGATTCGTGCTGGCTTTCTTGACTCTGACTTGCAAGCTTGTGCAGGATTCGGTGCGGCCACTGTCAAGAACTTGGTTCCTATGTAGTAATGGTGAGAGATCCTATGCCAAGTCTTTCTACACCTTGAGCCATGCCCTAAGCCCTAGATGGATGGTCGATCCCATGGCTTTCAATGGACTAGGGCAGGACAATTTCTGGCCTGCACGTTAAGAGGACGTGGCTTTATGTAGCCTGCTATGATGATCGTGGGAAGTTTTCACTGCTGCAACGACCCTAACCTCCTACAAGCAATCTCAAACATGAGAGATGAATCCCATCTGGAGGAGCTGGTTTAATGAGCAGCTTCTGTGGGCGTTTTGGTTCTACTATGCAACACAACATCTGGTACAAAGGCTCGAAAGCAGAAGATATAGGTTTGGTCTTAGTAGTGATCACAGATGGATTTCAGTTCTGAATGGGTACCCATTGCCCTTGAGAAGCTTCAGAAAACTTCTCATGGGAGCAGTTGTGCCGGTGCTGCAGTGGAGACCACTAAATTAGTAGTGGCAGGTGCCTGGTAATAAGGTTGAGAAGAGATTATGTATATGGTCCATTGTGCTGTAAAGAGTAAACATTCATATTCGGTTGGTGTTGAGCTCAGGGCGCACATGCATCGTTAGTGCACAGAGATCCAACCACAACTGCAGAGCCCTCCGATGCCCAGGCTATAAGTAGATCTTTTCCCCTAATGTACGGACAACTGCTGGGACAACGTGTCCATGATGATAAAGCTAGAGTATCCTCTACAAAGCTCAGAGTTGGGTTGGTTTTTTTGTGGGCAACAATCTCTTGGTGGCCACAATATCGTTGCAGGCTTGTATGATGCATCGAAGTCACAACAATCCTGAGAGTGTCTTGTTGGGATTTGTTGGTGGTACTGACAGCCTTTTGCCTGGTACCGACAGCCTTTTGCCCAGAACACTACTGAGATTACAGAAGATGTGCTTAAACTCCATCGCAACCAAGGTGGTTATGATTTACTAGGACGAACAAAGGACCATATAAGATTTGTGCAACAAGTAAATGATGTCAAAGTGGCATATGAAGCCCTGAAATTGGATGGGCTCATCCTTGGGGTGGATGTACCTCAAACATTGATGCAGCACAGTTGGCCAAAACATTTGCTGCCACGACTTGCTACACATTGACTCGAATGTACCGAACTTGTCTTCACAGATTTTGGGTGTTTGGATCACCCTGGTCCTGCCAAATGCTTCTACATCTGTAGTAGTGATATCAGTAACTGTTCAAATATATCTGCTGCTATAATGGCCATACAAAGCTATCTGAACAATACACTGCCTCGGGGGGCTACGGACTTCTTGTCCCAGTAACTTTTCAGAGTAGAATACCCAATTAATATGATAGGCGGGTCACTGTGTTGAATACTGTGTTGGCAGGCAAGACAGCAGTCCAGACTCTTGCACTAGTTTGGGAAAAGTGATCCACACACAAGGAAATCAACACAAAAGTGGATGTACAACCTACCCTTCATAAGTGACAACACTAAACATGCATTCCCCTTAATCCTTTACAGCATTGACTTGGCCAAGTGCTAACTTGAGATTTTGTTGAGACTGCCTTTCTTGTGAGCCAGGACTGTAAGAAGCCTGGACTAGTGTAGATCCAAGTGCATTTGGGTCACTCTTGTAGTTCTTGAAGTAAATTCCTCCCGGACTTTAATCACAAGCTCGCTACTGGTGAGGGTGAGAGAGGCCAACATCAGCTATTGGGGTCTGATCTTGTAGGAGGACAGAAAGTGAAGAAATGTATTGAAGTTCTTTTGGTGCAAATTCATTGTTAGACAAATGTGTCTCAGCTCTGAATAATCTACAGAAACATGCTTTTCAAGAGGAATCAGAGCTCTCATAGCAGCTTGCTTCTTTCCCGGTTGAACAAAGTATGCTGGTAGCTTATGAGCTTGTATGTGCATTGAAGTCTTTAGGGACCTTCTATCCCCATTTTTGGAGGAATAGGCAGGTGCTAAACTGGAAGGCAGGCTCTGATTGGAGTTCATCTTGAGGATATCCCTAGCATCTAAGTTCTAAAGCCATGTATGAGGGGATTCTTAGCATGGCATGTAAGACATATACATCATACAGTGGGATTATTCCTGTGACAACATGGAGATTGAGAAAAGAGAGGAGATGCCTAGGGTGAAGTCAGCAATCATTGGAAACATGGCTACATTGGTTTGCAACTTGTAGTAGCTTTGGTCATGGAAAGGAAGGGATTGACCCTCTTTTGAATATCTATGTCAAGCTGTGTCACTGAGATCCGACATCAATACTAGGAGCACCCAAGGAGCTTAGCTGTTGTTTTCAAAAGCATTCTAGCAAGCCTCTGTAGTGTTGAATCCAAAGGGTATGGCCAATTCGAGTTAACAATAAGTGAACTTGACAATGGTACTCAATAGTGGTATGCCCATGTCTATGTTAGCAAGTATATGCCTATGTTTGGCAGTGATACTTATGTTGGTCATGAGATGATCATGTTTGACAAGGTTATGCTCTTGTTGGCAATGCATTTGGCCATGATGGCAATGGTTTGAATTATATTGGCAGCGGCTTCCAACCCACAATGATTTATAGGACAACTTTCAGCTCATAATAGGCTTCTATAGGTGTTTACAAATGTATTTGTGGTTTGGGGAAGTATTTGCAAGTCTCCCAGGGTGCTCATAGGTCTCCCAAAGGTCCTCATTCAGTTTGATAAGTTGATTAGACCCCACAGGGTTTCGACTGTTCAAAACAGGCCTTTCACAGTTGTGAACATGGTGCTGAACTGCACAGTTCACCCACACATTTCTTATTACAGAATTTTCTGTACAAGACATGTTATTATTTACCTATGCTCCTTGCGTAGAGGGAATCAATACCTTCGACTAGAGCTAGAAAGCTCCCTGATCGGAGCTCCCATTGGAGAGTTACAGCCACTTTTGTGTGCGGTGGTCCTACAGGACAGGGCTGCAGTCCCCTTCTGTACAGCCACAGAAATTTGTTCACAGCTAATTCTGAATATTTTGTGTCATAAATTTTTTTACATAGACTCATAGAGGGTACTCTCCCTTCGTTTTGAATCAAATAGTTCCCGATCGGATCTCCTTAGGCAAAGTTATCTCAGATTTTGTGACTAGGGGTTTGTGTGGACCACACCTTCAATGGCAGGGGACAAGGATAAAAGAAAGATTAGTGACCAAGAATGTAGAGCTTTGCTCCACACTTCATGTGGCTTCATGCAAGGGATGTAGAAAGGCATAAGGACTTGATGGAGAAAATGTACCAACAAAGAGATAATAGTATCTGCAAAAACAAATCAGTCCTAGCTCATAGTTCGAGTTTCTTTTCTCACTCTTGGCATCCCCAAATGAATGCATTGAATGCTACTCTATAGCGACAAGAAGCTCTCCGGGCTGCGAGCCACAACCAACTAACTGAGCAACACAGTCAGTTCATGTCTAAGTTGGACCGAGTGATCTCACCCATCGCAGTCACCGATATGCAAACCATGGCAATCAATGACAAACTTGCAACCCTTATGACTCAAGTTGCTCAAATGGCTACAATTAAAAGGACGGATCAGCATGATTATGAGCAGCAGTATGGGCATTCTCATGGACACTATGGGTACCATGACCATTGGCACGGTTTGGATGCGCAAAGGTAGCATCATGTGCCTACTTATGGTTAGCATGTACATGATGATTGTGCATATTTTGAGCAGCAGCATGCATCTGATGACTATGTATGTTCTTATGAGCTACATTCTAGTCACATACATGGACAACCATCCAGATAGCCTTATGTATATGGGCAAAATCATGCAAATGTATACAAGTATGTACATGGGGAGCAACATCATTATCAGCAACAACGGAGTGATCGATATCATCAGCACTTGATCATTAATATGAGTAGCTTATGCATCCTTATGAGCAACATGATGCTTCTCACGAACAATGCCATGATGAGAGCATCTCACTACAGCTTCCCAAGGCCCTAAACTTTGAATGCCCAGTAGTAGCCACGCATGTGGGACTCATGGACATGAAATGCCTAGGGGTTGATGTAGTGAATGCTGTAGTGATTGCAACCTCATCTGCTCCAGTTCTACCTCGCATAGTGGTTCCCAATGAGTTTATGGACAAGTCAATGCGTGCTATCTCCTGGGTTAGTGAGGATCTTGTGCCACCATCAATGCTTCAAGGTAACACCATGAATTACTTCTATGATATAGCGGATACATTGGATAACAATTATCCTTTTGACCTTGGTGGTAGTACAATGACCCATGCTTTGTATGGATGACCCTTGTGCTCTTGATGCTTATTATGTAGGTTATCCATTTGATCTCGGGGAACGGAATGGTCTTGGAAAAGCCCTACACCTATCAACATTTTACTAGTGCATTTCTTCCCCTACTTCAAGGGTGCAATTTTGACTGAGGAGTAGCTAAATTTGCCCTAGTCTGCACTGTAGAAAACTTGCATACAGTATACTATTTTAGAACAGTTTTTACCCTGCATTAATGACAGTCAATTGTCACCTATATGGGTTGAAAATATGCTTCACGAGCTTTGTTTTGACATGTCACACGCCTCAATCGGAGCTGCCCATAGGAAGTTATGACCAATTTTCTCCTGCAGGCCTGTTCTAGACAGCATGCTGTCCACTGTTTGTCAGCCCCTAATTGTCAAGAATTGGTGGCCAAACTCATACGTTATCAACTTGCACATGTCGTATACACCATATACACATTTGTATACCCCAATTCCACATGAGATTGTACTTTCCCATACCTATATTCTCTTTTGTAACATTGAACAGAGGAGTACTCTGTAACCCCATTTTTGTTGTGAGCCACACCAATAAGTTCTCTTTTTGTTTTTCAGGGAAAAAACCTTCAAGGTCGGGATGGAATGTAAAAGAGTGGGGATAGACGGATAGGACATGGGTTAGCATGGGAATACCTAGTTATACTGACGGGGGTATTTAAGGTGTTCGGAGATCCAATTAAGGATCAATTATCAATAATCAAGTCTCTCTTTTGCCCTTCCTTCCAGCTTTCATGGCTTCCCTTCTCTCTCTCCCTTTTCTTGTCTCTCTCTCTCTCTCTCTCTCTCTCTTGCTAGTATTTCTCTCTCTTCTCTTATCTCCTTCCTCTTTCTCTCTCTCCAGTCTCTCCCTTGTCTCCTTCTCTCTCCTAGGTCTCCTTCATTACAACATCAATATAAAAGAAATATAATTTTATGAATACTTAATAGAGAAAAGTGTGTTGTAAATGTTTCTTGCCAATTATACTATTCGCTCATTTTTAATGCTTAATATTTTGAGAAATGGGAAGGATGAATCATTCGAGTTGAATATGCCAAATATTTAGAAAACTATAGCCGTGGACAGATAAAAGAATGGAGACAGGGTGAGGGTTGAAGAAGGGCAATCCCCCTTGAAGGAATGTACTTTTGCTTGACCCCAGTCCCTTAGGGATGAGTTTAGGTACAATCAACTTAAGAGTGAACTTTTGATGGTGTTTTTCACTCTCACAATACCATGCAAAGGATGTACACATGTATATATGCATCACATACATATGCTTATTAAGCAAAAAAACAACCAATTTCTTTATAAATTTCAAGTAGAAAGGCGTGTAGAGTAGTCTTTCTTCATGGTCGATCAATGGTACATTGACATGGTTTCCTTTTCAATAAATTTGAGAGTATGAAGAGAAAAATTTGCCATTTCTTGATGGTTGATTAGTAGTACATGGGTCTTTGAGTGGAAGAAGAGCTGCAAAAAGAAGTGTTATGGTAGAATCTACAAGTTTGTTGTCCTATAAAATAGTAGTAGAGGAGGGAAATTATGTGATTTGATTATCAAAAAGTGGAGAATGATAGTTGAGATGACTATAACAAACGCTGGGGAAATCTTTACGTGTTATACATGAGTCTATAACAAAGAAATCTGATATGGAACGAGGAAATGAACTCTTTTTATAGAAGACAAATAGACTTAGTGCAAAGAGGGAAAGTAGATTAGCATGAGACAAGTGTTTGGCCATAATGGGACAAGTGGTGTATAAGACTCATAATGACAATGCACAATTCAATAGAAGATAACAAAACCTAAGAAAGTTGGAAAAGATTCTCGAATCTTAATTATAGTAGTTAAGAGATTATGTATAAATATTGGCTCTGAGAGCCCAAGTTTAAATAAACACTTTGATAGCCATGAAGTCATTTGTCCTATCTTGTCAACTTTTTACTTTGT
Source organism: Lygodium microphyllum (assembly GCF_053477565.2). NCBI lineage: Eukaryota > Viridiplantae > Streptophyta > Polypodiopsida > Schizaeales > Lygodiaceae > Lygodium > Lygodium microphyllum. The sequence continues at coordinate 155,828,200 of NC_141145.1, forward strand.
CTTGGTTTTCCTAAAACAATATTCACCTTGATCAAGACATGGAGACTCAGGCTAATCTCATATTTGCACCCAGTCCAATACATAAGTAGACCCACTCTCTACTGCTCCTAATAATTCCACACGAATGAAAGAAGATATGATTGATCATCACTTATCAAGTATTGCACAATACTTTTACGGTTGCATTGTTTGAAAAATAATGTTGCTTTTGTCTTTGCAATTTTAATCCCATCTACCATCACATACTTCAAGACACAATTTTATATGCATCATCTTTGCCTTCAACACAACTATTCTACCACATCATGTACCTCTACCTATTCTATCTCTTGCCTAGTGTATAGGCACATGAATGTGGGTGGTGGCCATGTGTATTACATTCTCCCCCACAAGAATTACGGCTATTCCCTAGTTGCATAGCCTCTTGATAGTCTAAAGCAAAGGCAAAGAGTCATTACCAAACTGAGACTCATTTAACCATATTGCCTTGTGCATTGGATAACCCTAAATGTTAGCAAACACTAGAGCTTCTTCCTCTATATGCTCTTCTTGTTCCCATGAAGCAAAAATTATTTTGGTACCAGAATCTTATCAATAGCCACTAACTCAAGCTTATCCTAATTTGGGGCAATGGTAGGAATAGGTTGATGATGCCTTGCCAAATTGCTCGCATGAAACACTAGATGCATCTTCCAATTAGACCTATTCAATTGATAACTCATATTAGTGAGCTTCTTAACACAACATAAAGCCACTCCTTGAAAACTCCCCAAACTGCTTCAAATGTTGATTTTCGATCTTAACACCAATGACTATCTTGAAAGATCAATTCATGCCAATGTTCATCAGATTCCTTTTTTCATTTTGTGTGAATTGGATATTCTCTCGAACTTGCTTCAACAATTGATCCATATCCACAATAAGTTGATCAGTCACATAGTTCATAGTAGAGGTCTCCAAAACACTACTAATCAGTCATCCATAAACTTATCTTGAATGGGGTGTGCTTGGTAGAGATGTGTTCCATATCATTGATAGCATGTCCAACCAATGTTATATACTCCTTCCATGGAATCTAATGATCGTGACAGTAGCAAGGAAGGATGGTAATCATGGTGTAATTAGAATTCTTGATTTTTCCATCAGCTTGTGGGTGAAAACATAAGAGATAATTCTAACATTGTGTTAAGGACATAGAACAAAGTCTTCCCAAATCCACGCTAGTAATGACTAATCCTCTT